>NW_007741906.1:18238-19139 GCF_000696425.1 Galeopterus variegatus
TGTGTGTGTGTGTGTGTGTGTTTTCACCTGGGTGGATAAATCACGCGTGAGTCAGTTTTGCAGGAGGTGTGGAGCATCGCCCAGCTGCTCTGGAGGCACCTGCTTCCCCCGTGCTGGGCCCCACACCTCTGCTCTCTCCTGTTCTCGCGGTGCACCTCCAAGGCCTTCCTCTCCCCTGCAGCAGCGTGCCCAGCTCCCTGTGGGGTCTGTCCTGTGCCTAGAAGGCCAGGGCAGCCGCCGTATCAACCAAATGCAAACAAAAAGAGGTGGGCACTTTTCTGCCAGTGCACATTCAAGGTCACAGAAATCCCACTATTTTGCCAGGATTTCTTCATGATTCTGACTCTGATTCTGGGTATTTGAATAATAGGTCTTCAGATCAGGCAGTACCCGGAGGCATGTGTGTTCTCCCTGCTCCCCCGAGTGGTTCCCGGCGTACGGCAGGCTGCCAGGTCATGCCAATGCAGTGCATCCCAGGGCTCCCGCGCACAGCTCCTCAGTCTTCCCTGTCCCTGTCCCAAACTTTCCCATCCACCTTCAGCCTCTCCTAGTCGCATATCCCTGTCTTGAAATGCACTGCTCCCGTGAGCACACAAGAACGGCCCAGCTGAGCCTCGGCCCTGAGGCGTGTGACAGATCAAATGCCCCGGTTGTTTTAACCCAGGGGTCAGGACACTTTCTCTGTAAAGGGCAATATGATCTCTGTGCAGAGAGCCAGAGGTGACAGAAGGCGCTGCCAGCCCGCCTCCTCTGTCAGGGCCCACACTTTCGTCCCCTCAATAGCAGAACAGACAGGCTGTTGTCATAGTTCCTGCATGAAGCTACCAGTGTGGAGGGAGGGCACGTGCCAGTCTCTGCAGACACAAGGAAGAGCACACCTTCCAGGTGACCCCATGGGAAC
>NW_007741906.1:19601-20584 GCF_000696425.1 Galeopterus variegatus
ACGACCATCTGAGCAGCACTGGAGTCATGGGGGCCTTCTCTCTAAGTGCCCCATGAACACAGCATCGTGATAGTAGTAGCCACTACCCCACGTTCACCAGGGGCTGCCCTCAGGGTACCCCTCTAGGCTATTTCATCTAACCCTCTAGCTGGACAGCATTGACATCAGCATCTTATTTCATTGACAAGGGAACAAAGGCTCAGAGTGCAGCCGAAACTCAGCAGGCAGCTAGTGGGATAGCTGGGATTTGAGTCTGTTAGTCCAGCACCCGTGAGGCCAGCCAGCCATGGGGCAGCGGGAATGCCACTGGATTCCAGGAACGGACAACCACCCAATGTCAGGAGGCCCGGTGACGGGGGCTCCAAGAGGGGCCAGCTAAATCGTGCACCACAGCGTTCCTGGAAGAGGCCCCAGCAGCACAAAGTGAGGGCAGGACTGAGGAAGGCCTGCAGCCCGTTGTGGCCTTTACTGACAGAAGCTGGTGAGTCTGGCCCAGCTGAGTAAAGTTGGACTCTCCCAGTGCCTGAAAACTGGGTTACGTATCCACTGTAGCCACTCTCAGCCCCTTCTGCTAACACCCCAGCTGAACGCTGTGGCTGGTTCCCCCGAGGACCCCACCTCACAGGGCCTGGACTCCAGGAATGCCCAGCTCAGGCCACAAGCTATCTGGGCCTTTGCCCTGAGCCCCCTCTGTCCGGCCATGCCTGCAGAGGCCCGTGAGTACACAAAGTCATGCCCTCTCCACAGCTCTGACTTTGGAGCCACTGGTATGATCCAACAGCAAAACACTGGTCTCCCAACCGCTGGAGAATCTCTTTCAGGATCACTGTCCTCTCCAGCCAGGCCTTGCGTTGGTGTTACGTGGCATGAGGCAGAAGTCATGGTCCCCAGACTCAAAATCCACAAAATGTTGTCCATCTTTGTATTTTCAAACATAATTTGTTTATGTCTTTACCCCAGTCAACATCATATTTGGAAGGATC
>NW_007741906.1:22230-23583 GCF_000696425.1 Galeopterus variegatus
TCAGACACCATCAGCCTGTGTGCAGGAGGGTGAGGTCGCAGGCCCAGGACGGTCTGTGACGGTCTGTGACGAGGCAGGTGCCCTGCTGGGTGGGTGAGGTTCAGGAGGCGGGGGGTCCCTCTTTTTCTCTCACCTAACTTTTCTTCACCTTCACTTTTCAAGGGAGAAACAGCCTTTGAAAGAGTAACTGAAAAACATCTTGGTGTCTCCCCAGCAATCCTTGTGAGCCAGCTGTGATTCTTCCTTCTGAAGGAGGCACATTTTTAAATTCATCTGTGTTTTCAGCTAAACAACAGAGCGTTCTCAGGGATGAATGGGAAAATCTTTCTCAAGGGAATTATTTAGATTTCCACAATGATTCTTAGGCATTTCTGATTGGCCCATAGACAGAAGCAGCTTTCCCAAGCTCACACGAAGGGACGGCAGATTCACCTCCAGAAACGTGAAAAAAGAATGCCTGCTTCTGTGCAATCTGTCCACCCACCCGTCCAGCCAGCAGCCTCTGATTCTGACCACCACCCGCCAGGTCACTGTGAGGCTCAGCGTGNAAAACCAGTAGTGGGCACCTGGAAGGTGTATAACTTGGGAAACCCTTACTACCAGTATGGGAAGGGTAGGAAGGACCGAAATGGGGGATGGCTCCCCGGGGAGCTGGAAAGGTGCCCCTAGGGGCCAGGGCTTCCAGTTGTGGGTAGATCCACTGTCATGCCCCAGCCCAACCCCAAAGCAGATGTGCTGTACGGGCCATGCTGGCTTAGCCAGGACTGTGCCCATGAGAGGGCATGGGGACATTTTCCCAATGCTCTGGATTGCCCAAGAGTCATGGGAATGGCAGGACCCTTCGAGAAAAGGAGTGTCCTTCTCCAAATGACTGCGTTTCCCACCAGTATGGNGCAGGACCCTTCGAGAAAAGGAGTGTCCTTCTCCAAATGACTGCGTTTCCCACCAGTATGGT
The DNA here is from genome assembly GCF_000696425.1 of Galeopterus variegatus. Taxonomy (NCBI): domain Eukaryota; kingdom Metazoa; phylum Chordata; class Mammalia; order Dermoptera; family Cynocephalidae; genus Galeopterus; species Galeopterus variegatus. Next base: position 23,186 of record NW_007741906.1, read on the forward strand.
AGAACGAGGCGCTTAAGGCAGGTCGGTTTTGCTCTCGACGTCAAGGTGTGACTCATTGGTGGTGCAGCTGTGTGTGTGTGAAGCCGTGTGGTTTATTAATTCTGCGGAGGGCCCTGTCTCTGGGGGCAGCCTCCAACCTTTCCCAGCTGTGGGCTGGACCCGCACAGGAGGAAAGAATGGAAGAGAAGCGAGGGAGAGAATAGAGCGAGAGGGAGAGAGAAGGGAGGACAGGGGGAGAGACGGGCAGAGACGGAGCCAGAGGTACCGTTGTCGGGCATGGTTGACTCAGAGCCGCTGGCACCGTGGCCCAGACCTAGTGCTGCCTTGCAGGGGCTCGGTAGCAGCCACACGTCCCTCTGCTGTCTGCGCCCTGGCTGTCAGCGGGACACACTAGGTGG
>NW_007741907.1:0-564 GCF_000696425.1 Galeopterus variegatus
ACATTGCATTAAGACCCACCCTAACGACCTCATTTTAACTCGATTACTTCTGCACAGACCCTAGTTCCAAATAAGGTCAAATTCTTCTAAGGTACTGGGATTTGGGATTTGAACATAACTTTTGGGAGGACATAACCTCCCAAACAATAATAAACATGTTTGTTAGACATTTATATCTGTTTTTCCTTCACTGAATTGCCCATTTTTCTAACTGAGTGGTTTGCCTTTATTTATTTATTTATTTATTTATTATTTGTAGGAACATTTTATTATTAACTCTTTATCTAACCCATATGTTGTAAATGTTTCCCAGTTTGTGGGAAACAAGAGTTGTAAGATTTTTTACATATTCACCTTTTCCTTTTTTTTCTCATTTTTATGTCCTACTCACGAGCATTCTGCCTCAAGATTGTAAAAATGGTGGTGTCGTCGTCGATTTTACTTTGCCACACCACCCCACTCATTTATTTACATTTTTAGGGGCTGAAGTGTTTTTTTTTTAGTCATAAATGTAATGAGAACTTATTTTACCAAATGTTTAAAATATAGTTGATTACAGGGATG
>NW_007741907.1:5667-6175 GCF_000696425.1 Galeopterus variegatus
TTTGTGTTCTGGAAAAACGGCTTACTGCAAGGAATCACGCTTCTCCACATGACTTAGGTAAGGCTCCTAAGATGCCTCTCTTGTTTACATATGACCAGGCCAGACACAGACCCTACAAATTCCCATTCTTTGCCTTATAAATGATTAGTTGAACTGCTTGTCCTGACTGATGAATGGGAACGAGGTGCTTGTTGACCAGAGTTTGGGTTGAGCTTGTCTCCTTTCTCCCAGGCCCCTGTACTTTGGTCTACCCTCAGTCCAAGCCAACATCCAACCCTCCCAAAAGGTCCCTTCCAGAAAATAGGCTGGCCTCAGCACAAAAGATTCCTCGCCTCTTATCGTTCAGGCCAAACTTTCACCCCACGTCCCCACACCTGGTTCTTCCTAGCGCTGTTTACTCCACTGTAAAAGGAAAACTCCTTTTGCCAAACTCTTGAGACCTGTGCAGATGTCATGGTCACAAGGTACTCCCTACTACAACACTTCTCCCCACACCCCCTGCCCATTG
>NW_007741907.1:9150-10579 GCF_000696425.1 Galeopterus variegatus
TTGCTCTTTAAATATCACAAAGTCCATTACATGAAGAAAGGACTAAAGTCATTCTGCATGGCCTGAATGGATACAGCCATCGCCCAGTAGTAAAAGTCACAGAATGACCACCCTGCAAGGTAGGCATTTTAATTACCAAACTTTACAGATAGAGATTATTAAGTAACTTGTCTAAGGTTACATCACTGGTAATGGACAAAGCAGAACTCAAATACAGATCTGCCTCAAGTTCCTAACCATTATGCTGAATTTCTGTTGACTTTAGCACTCATAGGTGCGTGGTATAATGCAGAGAATATATCACATGGGATGTTTCAAAGGCCACCTACTTGACAATCTGTATTATCCTGATGGAACAGGGTTCCAAGCCTCTCTGAGGAAGATTTGCTCTCTGCCCCACTGTGTTGTTGGCAAGTGAGAATTAGAAAAGGAGCTACTTGGGCCGAGCCCGTGTCGCACTCGGGAGAGTGCAGCGCTGTGAGCGCAGCAGCACTCCCGCCACGGGTTCGGATCCTATATAGGGATGGCCGGTGCGATGCGCTCACTGGCTGAGTGCGGTGGACCCGGTAACAAAAAGGACAAAAAAAAAAAGAAAAAGAAAAGGAGCTACTTTAGGTGAAAACTCCTTAACTCCTCTTGGGCTTGTCATAAGTGAATCATAGGATTTCCCACATCTCACCTGTTCTTCTCTCCAGTAAGCAGTGGCTCACATGTTCGAATGATTTGATTCATAATCATCCTTTGTATTGAAAGAGATTTTTCTCCAAGAACCTAAAAGTACTCCGTTCTTACTTCCCTGAAACTGTCTAATGACTATGGATTTGCCTTTCCCTTTTTTTCTTGTTTTCTTTTCTTGTTTTCTTTTTTTTCCAGGTTAGGAAACAGAGGCCCAGAGAGAGGAAGGATCTCAACCCAGAGGCATCTAGCTAGAGTTCAGCAGGGCTGGGAACATCTTCCAGCCAGGTTATCCCTCTACCCCCCACCACTGTCTTCCGTCTCCATGATTCTAGTTAAAGTTATTTCTCCATAAGGGGCTTGATTTTGCTGCATCTATTCCAAGAGCCTTTCACCAACTCACCCAAAACCATCTAGAGCACATAGAGGAGGCTGGAGGCCAGAGGCCATGCTGCCCACAAGGCAAACTTGGAAGGGGAGAAAATTTACAGAAAGGCAAGATTTTCACTTTCCCACTCACTAATTTTTTGAGCAAACATTTCCTGATAATGTGTGTTTGTTGTACTGTCATTGGTGCTAAAGGAGATGCATAGAACAATATAACATTCACAAGAGGCTCGCCATCTAGGGGGATGACAAAAAACAAAGAATAACATCACTGAAGAGTCTCAGGGTCAGGTTTAACATATTTTATCTGGGCCCATGGTGTTTGAGAAAGTAAAGAAGAGGATGTGTTCTTCAGTCTACCACGCCT
>NW_007741907.1:11592-12155 GCF_000696425.1 Galeopterus variegatus
CAGACAATGGATAAGGACAAACTATAAATAATCCCAGATATACAATTTAGAAAGGGTGGAGGGTAGTAGGGAAGGCTTATTATTACAATAGTCTTGGAAGGGGATATTATTACAATAGTCTTGGAAGGATGAGGGTGCTGAATCAAGGACATGACTAATGTCATTCCAGTCCCACATCTGATTCCAGTGCCCTGGAGCAGAAAACTAGAACTCACAATTTCTTAGTCACTGTGGAGGCCCATTCAGCTACTCGTTCATTTTTTTAACTGATTCTTCATCTAAGGAGCACATATATAGCAATATAAATCTCAGTCCACAAACTCAGATGTACAAGAAATCTCACTTTATTTTCCTAAACTAAAGAATTTCTAATGTGAGCTCCCTTCTGCTGGCAGGCAGAGACATAATCTCCATCAATATGGGAGCCCATCCTGGAGTCGCATCCAAGTGACAAGGTGGCTGTCTGGTTGGAGGGTGGATTGTATCATCTGTCCACACTGGCACCTGCAAGAGAAAAGGTCTCTGTAGTTAGCTCATGCCAGCTGCTGCAGAGTCATCCCTCT
>NW_007741907.1:13561-14052 GCF_000696425.1 Galeopterus variegatus
GGTCCACTCACTGGTTGAGCGCAGTGCGGGCGCGACACCGGGGGTTGCGATCCCATTGCCGGTCACAAAAAAAGACAAAAAGGAAAAAAAAAAGAAAAGAACCATGGAACATGTAATGAGTAGTAGTGATGGGCACTGTCACAGACAAGTACAGGGTGCTAAGAAAATACATGACAGAGGAAAAGTCTTTTCTTGATGCCATAAAGCAAAATTCAACAAATCAAAAAACTAAAATTATATAGAGTATGTTTCCTGTCCATAATGCAATCAAACATGCAACTGATGACAAAAAGTTACCTAAAAAATATCCAGTGTTTGGAAATTAAGAAATACATTTGTAAATAACCCATGAGTCATAGAGTCCCTTTTGGAAATTAGAAAATATTTGAACAAAAATACTACATATCAAAACTTGTGGGAGTAGCTAAAGCGGTACTAAGAGGAACACTAATAGCTTCAAAAGGCATATATTAGAAAAAAGCCTGAACAGA
>NW_007741907.1:15163-17856 GCF_000696425.1 Galeopterus variegatus
GAGATGTGAATAGATTCAAAAGATATTTACATGGTAGGATATTTATGATCATAAAACATTTACTTTATACTTACTAATTTAATTTATTTTTATGCTTACTATATACACATGAAATAACCATTCAACCTAAGTTTCAAATGTATTTTAATAAAATACTTGTGGCTTCCAAAAGTTGAATTCCTCATTCTGCAGAAGATAGTGTTCTTTGCCTGGGAGTTTTCTTTTCCCCATCAAGGATTCCTAATCTACCAAAGAGTATCATGTCCAGAAGTGTTAACCTAAGAATTGCTTTTTAAATGATCAGTTTGATCCATAAAGTTTCATCTGGAACTCTTCAACCAAGGTTGTCCATTGCTGGATTTCTGGCTGTCACCCTTTGCTAATCTGAGGGTTAGAAAAAGTAGCAGCAATAAACAAAATTCACTTCCTCCCCTCATTCCAGGCCTCCATTGATCCTACCCACAGCTGGAATATGGGTAAGTAGGAAAAAGCCCTGTCCTATCCAGTGCCATCATTTGTGTCTGGCAGGATGGCTGAGAGTATTTCTGCCGCTGTTGAGCCACCACCAGAAGGCTGGGTTCAGAGAATGGCATGCAGGAAAGATGGGAAAGGAGTAGACACTACATAACTGACCACCCAGGATCCTGAAAGGCTTCAGACTTGCTTCTGTGCATCATCCAGAGCTGGAGCCAGATAACCCTGAAACCTCATCGTCTACTCTCAAAACACCAGGATAGTAACACAGTCGCATATCTGAGATTCCCAACATGAGATTAAACTCTGTTTCCACCATGACTCCCATTTAGTTTCCAAAGCCAACTGGAAGTCAGGAATCACTTCTAAGAAATACTAAAGAGCCATTCATTTTGTATGCACTAACTAACAAGGCTGTGTGACTCAAGGACTTTTAAACTCATTTCAGCATGATTAGCTGGGCTCCTACACGTAGGAGTTGTTGGAGAACTTCAGTCTGACATTTTAGGACTAAGGGAAAAACAGTAAGGACTTTCAGGTTGTGCTATAAAGAAAGGAAGAATTTCCTGTGAAATGTGGGGAACATTGTCAGTCACAATAGGGATTTCCTACTTCTACAGCCTGGAGTCAGCCTATCTGGGTTGGAAGTCTAGCTCCACCTGTTTCTACATGTGCAAACTTTGGCAAGTGGTTTCATCTTTCTAGGCCTCAGTTTTCTGTCCTGAGTGGAAGAAAAGTGGATAGCAAAGTACTCACCTTATAGGATTATTGTGGGAATGAAATGAGATAAGGAATTAAATGAGATAATCCATGTAAAGCACTTCAAACAGTGCCTGGCAATTGTACAAGTATATCAGCTGGCGTCACCCTGATTCCAGCTGCTGCTGGGAGCCGCCTCGAATATGGTTTGAAGTGGAAAGTATGTCGCGGACCCTGAACAGTGGTGTAGACGGTGGCTAGAGAGGGCCCGATGCTTGAAGAATGTGGCTTTCTTCAAAGAACTGGGTTGAGTAAAGCTGCCCACTGCCCTCAAACCAGAGTTCTCCTGCCGTCTAGGGACCAGATACAGCAAATGCCTACCTTATTCCTTTGTGTCCCCCACCCACCTACCATCCTCCTTTTCTATACAAGGCCCATTCTTTTTCACACTCTTTTGGTCAGGGCAGAGGGCAGCCCTCACTCCCACCCCACCCCCAATCACGGCAAGGCATTCTCTTCACCCTTTTGTGTGCCAAGCAAATGCCCACTCATCTCAATTAAATTCAAAGATGCAATTCAAGCCTCACCTCCTCGAATAAAGCTTTCCCCAGCGCCTGGACGACTCATTTCCTTCTTGCCAGCTGGGGCCACCTCCTACATCTCTCACAGTGCTGCCTGTATCTATCCCTTTTCCCTTCTGCACTATGCTCCCCTCTGAACCCTAGCCTCTAGCACAGTGCCCCGTGTCTACCTGGTGCCCAATATGTTTGATAAACGAATGCATAGGACAGTAAAGTTGGGAGCGAGAGGGTAGGGGATTCCAGACAGAACTGTGCACGGAGCTCAGAAACAGCTCCATGTTGCTGGCATATAAATGCTGCATAGTCAATTGAATATCTGTAGCCCCCACACTGCCTTTGAGGCTAATTTTTCATTAGAAATAACAGCATAAACATACATCTACCCTATGATCCAACAATTAATGATTCCCCTTATACATATTTCCCCAAGAGAAAGGAAAATCTGTGTCTACAAAAGACTTGCTGGAGGATATTCATAGTCACCGCTTTATTCTTAATGGCTACTAACTGGAAAAGGCCCAAATGCCTATACACAGGGGGCTGGATAAAGAAATTGTCCACTCAGTGCAATATTACTCAGCAACAAAAGGAACCAACAGCATGGCTTGGTCTCAAAAGCATTACGCTTAGTGGAAGAAGCCAGTCACAAAGAGAGAGTACATGTTAAATAATTACATACATATGAAATCCTGGACAGGGAAAACGTAATATAGAGACAAAAGGCAGATCAGTGGAGGAAGGGGAGCGGGATGGAGGTCAAAGGGCGAAGATTGGGAAAGGGCAAGGTTTGTTAAAATTCATCAAGCGACACACCTAAGTCTGGGCATTGACCTATATGTTAATTCTATTAACTATTTTTTAAGGATTTGAAGGAAAGAAGGAAGGAAGAAAAGCAGGCAGGCGTGCAATTGCTCCTCTCGGACGCCAGGTGGCGGCGTG
>NW_007741907.1:18655-20004 GCF_000696425.1 Galeopterus variegatus
CCATGGTGAAGAGTCTGGAAAGAGAGAACATCCGGAAGATGCAGGTATCGGGGCGGGGACCCAGCCGGGCCCTCCTTCCCGGCGGTCCAGTTCCCGGATCCTTCCCCCAGTCGCCGCGCGATGCCGGCTCCGCTGCCCCGATCCCGCAGACCCGGTCGGGACGTCTCGGGGGTCTCGGGAGCACGCCTCCCCTCAGACAGGCTCCGTGGAGCTTAGGCTGATCGGATGAAATCCGTGCGCCCTCGCCGCGCGCAAGGCCGTTTGCCACCCAGTCCGGCCGGGGATCAGGAGTGTCCACGGGCTGGAGTTAAAAAGACCCTGGGGCGAGGCGTCTGTCTTCCCGCACCTTCCCCTCTTGCGCGACCTGAGGCCCAGAAAGGGCACTGCCAAGGTGAAAGACGAGAAAGGCGAAAGTGCCCGGACTCCCCTATGGCCGGGTCGTGTCCGGTTGCGCCGAACCCCGCTGCACACAGCGCTGGTTTATACGCTGTTATGCTTTGACCTCCGAAGTGATTTATGGGCATTGGTCCTGCCTCCCTAACCAGATTGTGGGCTTCCCTTATAGGGCCCCTTGAATCGTGGTTTAATGGGTTGGTTGCCCTTAGGTGGAGTACGGATTAGTAGGTAGCCGACCTCTGAACCCTGTGGTATAGGTAGGTATGTGGTTTTCAGAAAATGGCTTCATCTGACCCACCCGCACCGTCCCCGCCATCGATGCAACAAGTGCCAATGAGCTAGCAGCATGAAGGCCATGAAACACTCTGCTAGCCACCGAGGATCGTTTTCCCAGTCGTGGTTGCCCTGATGTCTGTTCTAAGGGAAGATGAAAGCATAAGATGAAGAAGGAGGTGCAAATATAGACGTGACCTCCTAACCCTGTAGCACTCCCTGATCATCTCTGTCCCCGGAGGTTTTCCTCCCTAACCTGCTCTGCGCTCCCTCCCCAGGGCCTCATGTTCCGGTGCAGCGCCAGCTGTTGTGAGGACAGCCAGGCGTCCATGCAGCAGGTGCACCAGTGCATCGAGCGCTGCCATGCGCCTCTGGCTCAAGCCCAGGCCTTGGTGACCAACGAGTTGGAGAAGTTCCAGGTGAGGAATATCCCAAACTGAGGACTCTAGTCCTTGATGTGCTTTTTTGCAGATAACAAACATTTATTCAAAACTCTTGGCTTTAGTGTCTGTTAACATTTGTGACATTCCTATAACCAAGCAGTCTTCACAGGGTTTGAAATTTTGAAAAAAGTACTGGAAGTTGAATGCTGTAAATTGAACCATATTTTCGCATAGAAACAATGATATAAAAGGGAGTTACCAGGGGAGTTCATGACCAAGAGTCTTTATGCATTTTTT
>NW_007741907.1:21352-21567 GCF_000696425.1 Galeopterus variegatus
AAAAAAATAAAATACTTAGGAATTGAGTTAACCAAGGATGTGAAAAATCTCCATAATGAGAGCTCCAAACCACTGCTGAGAAAAATTAGAGAGGATACAAGAAGATGGAAAGATATCCGATGCTCTTGGATTGGAGGAATCAACATAGTGAAACTGTCCATACTACCCAAAGTGATCTACAAATTCAATGCAATCCCCAACAAAATTCCAATGAC
>NW_007741907.1:23214-23572 GCF_000696425.1 Galeopterus variegatus
AGACAGAACTGTGCACGGAGCTCAGAAACAGCTCCATGTTGCTGGCATATAAATGCTGCATAGTCAATTGAATATCTGTAGCCCCCACACTGTCTTTGAGGCTAAATTTTCATTAGAAATAACAGCATAAACATACATCTACCCTATGATCCAACAATTAATGATTCCCCTTATAGATATTTCCCCAAGAGAAAGGAAAATCTGTGTCTACAAAAGACTTGCTGGAGGATATTCATAGTCACCGCTTTATTCTTAATATCTACTAACTGGAAAAGGCCCAAATGCCTATACACAGGGGGCTGGATAAAGAAATTGTCCACTCAGTGCAATACTACTCAGCAACAAAAGGAACCAACAG
>NW_007741908.1:0-295 GCF_000696425.1 Galeopterus variegatus
CTTTTTAAGTATGCTTGTATTCCAGCTTCCTCTGCAATTTTGGAAAATCCATCTGCCATGTACCCCCCTCTGATATGGGCCAGATTTTTATAAGATCAAATACCCTGCTGTTTGTTTCAGAAAGCAAGAAATAACTCAAACAATTTTAAAGAACATACTTTCTGCAAGGCACTTTACTGGACAGAGTACAAAGAAGAACGAGTAAGACATCCTGCCATCATGACCTTCCCGTACAGCAAAGAAAAGCACAAGGCATAGCCTAAATACATCTAAAATTAAGTATAAACTGGTACTG
>NW_007741908.1:2409-3142 GCF_000696425.1 Galeopterus variegatus
ATAGGACAACTAATCTTGGTTAACTGACTCATTTTGTATCTCAAAAAATACTGAGGCCCACCCACAGAGAGTTAGTGACTTGCTTAGAGACACACAATTGTTTAATTAGAGCAAACTCTACAATGACATTAGGTGAGGCAAGATATTTAAAGAAGTAAACCCAGATAACACATTACTTGGTTATCATGTCACATGGAACACGTTCTCAGTGATTTCCAAAGTATTCTTCCATCTTAGTGTAATAAGAAGGGGGGCAGGTTCAATCTCTGAACAATTTGGAGTACCAGGTTTGAGCCCTCTATTTTTGCCAGAAAAACATTACCTTACACCTCAAAGGGAAAAATCAACATGTCCAGTGAGTTATACAAAAAATCAACGTTCACAGAAGAAACATTCCAGAAACATCATGGGGCAGCACAAACTCCTGGCATCTGTTTAATCATGCTGGCCCTTCAATATCTAAATTGTGTTGCAGCCAAAAATCACTGCAAAGAAGTATGAAATTGGAGAAAAGGAAACAAAGAGGGGAGGATCAAAGAAGGCACCACTAACAAAAAAAAAAAAGTAATAAAAGAGCTAGAAAGAGTTACAAAGAGTTAGTGCATTACTGAGATGCCAACGGGCACACAGAAGAAAAGGGAACGATGAAGATAAAACTAGGGGAATTTTAAGTCTTGGTTAAATGTTCATTAAGTAATTTGTCACACATATTAAGGCCAGATAGGCACTTTTC
>NW_007741908.1:4788-5625 GCF_000696425.1 Galeopterus variegatus
GGTATCATTTCACAATGTACACGTATATCAACACTGTATGCTGTAAATATATACAATTTTTGTCAATTATACCTCAATAAAGCTGGGGGAAAATAATGGTGATGATAATAACAATAACAAATGTTTATTGAGTATCTAGAATGTTCTGACTGCTGAACATTCATGATCTTTAATTTCCACCATAAGGCAGTAATACCACCAGTTAATGTTTATCAAGCACCTAGAACATTCCACATGGTATACATCCATAATGTCCTTTAATTCTCAATACAAGCCCATGAGGTAGGGATAACATCCCACTTTTACAGATGCATCTTAATCAGGTTATGAAACTTGCCCAAGAGTTAGGATGAGGTGGAGCCAGGNTGATTGTAGACTTATGCATGAAAATGCACAAAGAAAAACTGACAAAATTAAAGGAAGAAATAGACACTTCAACAAAAATAGTTGGAGGCATCAAACCCTCAGTAGATTGGGTAAAGCAACCAGAGAGAAGATCAACAAGGATACAGGCAACATGAACTACACTAAAACATCTAGACATAACATATTTATAGAATATTCCACCTAACATCATCACAGACATATTATTTTAAAGGCCACATAGGCCACATGATAAGCCATAAAAGGACTGAAGTTATACAAGATATATTCTCTGACCACAGTGGAATGAAATTAGACATCAGCAAGGGGGAAATTTATTTCTGTGAACATCTTAGAATGTATTATTAGCCACTTACATTGCTCGTTGGTGTGTGACTTGTCTGTTCATGTCTTTCACCAAATTTCTGTTAAGATTTTTCTAATTCATTTTTAAGAGTTCTTTATGCATTAAGG
>NW_007741908.1:6628-9406 GCF_000696425.1 Galeopterus variegatus
TTCACTGCAATCCCACCTCAGAGAGACTACTGATAAAGAATGTATTAACCACCACCATTTACTAGGCACCTAATCATCTTTCCTAAGCATTTACGGTATGAACCAGAGACACAATAGTGTGAAGGCAAAAGCACCACTTTCAAGAGTGAGGGAGACAGACATTAAATACAAAACTACAGAAATTATTTTTGTAAACTACTGATGTGGAAACATGGGCCATGGGACTCAAGCCCCACCCCACCCACAACCAGGCAAGCACCAGAGCCAGCTGCCTTAGTCCTGAGACAGGAGCCGAGGGCTAGTCTTACCCCCTCAACCCCCCTCCAACAACATCTTAAAATGTACTTATTAGCCACATGTGTTTCTTCTCGGGGTGTGTGACTTAACTGCTGAAGTCCTTCACCAAATTTCTGCTTCGATTTTTCTAATTAATTTTTAAGAATTCTTCTGCATTAAAAATATTAATCTTTGCTAAATTTGTACCTTATCAGTTGACTTTAAACTTAATTTGTGAGGTTTTTCTTCATTTCTATGTTGAGAAAATAATTTTCTATCTAAACATTAAATTAAAAATTTTTAAGGGAAATTTGAAAAATTTAATAACACTTCTAAATAACCAATAGATACAACGTCACTGAAAATTAGATAATGCTTTCAAATAAAACAAATATACAATAGACCAATACTTGTCGGGTGAAATTAAAGGAGCCCTGTGAGGAAAATGGAGTAGTCAGGCCCCCTCACCTCAGGTCCAGCTGGGTGTGGTGCAGAACATCCTTTGTAAACAAGTTGTGTGGGAATACAGTTAGTGTGCATAAACACCCATGTATCCTTTGGCTTGTTGCTATTTTTGTGTGCTCTTCCGTATGTGAGGCAGCAGCTCTGAACTGCTGGTCAGCAGAGCTCACATCTAAAAATAAAGCCTATTATTTCTTCACCCACAGCTCCTTTTCCTGTTACCTACCTCATAGACCTGTAAGTGTAGCGTTTGTGACCCAGTCTGGACAATGGGTTTAAGGGGTCTGTGAGCTCCAGCCCTAGCTCTACAATTGGCAGCAGGATTCTGAGTAGTACAGGAGCCAAAAGCCCCTTTGGAGAAGGACGAAATGTGGCTACTTTTGAACATGGTGTGCCCTGTGGCCACTTTCCTATTGACTGGGATCTGGTTGCTGCTCACTATATTGCAAGTCAGCATAGACCAGGCACTATAGCTGAGAACCCCTTGGGAGGGGAGAAAATGTGGCTATCCTTGAGCATATGGTGCCTGGGGGCCACTTCTCTGCTGACCAGAGCCTGGCTACTGCTCACTATACTGCCAACTGATCAAGATTTGAAGCAGAAAGCAGAGTTGTTGGAAGTGCAGATAAATGTCCTGGAGGATGACGTGCAGCTACTGGCCACTCCTGCTTCTCACACCTGGGATTGGACTGAGGAGGTAGAACAGGCTTTCTGGGCTACAAAAAGGGCAATACAGCAAGTACTGTCTTTACAAGTGGCTGATCCCACTAAGCCTTTTGAATTAGATGTACATATAACGCAAGAAGGGGTAGGATGGGGTTTGTGGCAGAGACAAGACCGATTCCAAACACCTGTAGAATTCTGGTTTCAGCTCTGGAAGGGCACTAAAGTGCATTATTCTCTAATAAGAAATAGTAGGCAGCTGTGTATTCTACCTTGATGGCCACTGAAGCAATCACAGGAACTGCCAAACTCCTTGTAAGGATGATGTACCCCATAATAGATTGGATGTGCACATGGACAACCAACCGTAAAAACAGGTATAGCTCAGACTCTCACTGTTTTAGTCCGTTTGGGGTTGCTATAACAGAAATACCTGAGATTGGGTGTGGGCACACGTGGTGACGGTCAGCTTCGTGTCCCATGAACATATGAATAATTAAAACAAAAACAGAACAAAAATACCGACCTTTCACAAATATTTCCAAAAAAATAGGAGAGGGCAACACAACACAAATTCGTTCTACTAAACCGGGATTACTATAACACAAAAACTACTCGGAAGCATCACAATGAAAAGGTAACTACAGAACGTACTAACTGTGGACAAAGAAAACCTCACAGTGTTTAACGAGCACACTGACCTCAACAACAGAGGAAATACAGCATGACCAACTGGAACTGTGCCACAGACGTATAGTCCGTGTCACAGCTGAGAAATTACCAACGTTCCCTTCCACATCAATCTTTCCAAAAGCCTCCCCACCACCGTGTGTGCTGTGGGAGCAGCCCTTAACGCGGACATACTTAACCATCCTGTCTGTGGTGCTGCCGAGAGTACATTTGACTCCTCACCTAGGTTTCAATTTTTGGCAGGAGAACGTCATTTGCCTCTATCGCGAGTCGCCCGTGTCACCCGCCGGCTCTCACGACCGGAGCTGTGGCCAGTTCAGATGCGGGCAGAAGCAGGCAGGGCCTCAGCTGCCCGCACATAGGCACCTGGTCCCCGGCCGCTGCTCTCCGTGTCTCAGCGCACAGCTGAGAGAGAAAAACGACGGCGCCCGGTACCCGCGCCCCGGCCCGCCGCCCTCTGCTGCTCAGCGCAGAGATGGGAGAGAAAGCCGAGGATACCGCGATACTGGCGACCCGGCCCGCCACTCTCCAAGCCTGGGCCCGACGTTCTCCATGCCCGAGACCGCTGCTCTCCGAGCCTGGGACCGCCGCTCTCCGCGCCCCGGCACACCGCTCTCCCCACCCCGGACCGCCGCTCCCCACGCTCCGCTCCGGCTCACCGCTCTCCATGCCTGGGAACGCTGCTCT
>NW_007741908.1:11055-12251 GCF_000696425.1 Galeopterus variegatus
AAGACGCGTTCTGATTGGATAGTTTCACTGCTGTTACCAACCAATCAGAAAGCAAAAGGTGGAGAGGGCTCTATGAAGAGTACTTTCAATAGACTTTCCCCCAGGGCGACTGTGTTTTTATGCAGGTCGTTCTCACGACTCTATAAGAAAACCTCAGGATGATTGAGCTGTTACTGCCCATCCCCACCTCCACCCAGCAACTAGCAACCTGCCGTATGTTTTCTGGCTCTATGAATTGACTCATTCTGCAGATTTCATAANAAGTAAGTGATCTTTGGTGTCTGGCCTCTTTCACTCTGTTAAGATGTTTTTGTGTTATAGCAAGTGTCAGTGCTTCATTTATGTTTATGTCTAAATAGCATTACATATATATGGATACTCATGTATCCACTTGTCATACATGTATATATATACACACACGTGTGTATGAGGGAACTTCAAAAAGTTCAAGGAAATATGTGTATTATCTTTTAATGCTATTTTTCCGAGAACTTTTTTGAAGTACTCACATGCATGTGTATATATATATATNCCGCCGCTCACCACGCCTGGGACATGCCGCTCTCCGCTACTGCTACTCCGCACGAAGATTGAAAAAAAAGTCGACGGTACCCCGATACTGGCGTCCGGGCCGCCGTTCTCCACACCAGGGCCCGCCGCTCCCCACGCCTGGGACCGCCGCTCTCCAGTCAGGCCCGCCACTCTCCACGCCCGGGAACGACGCTCACCGCGCCCGGGCCCACCGCTCACCACGCCCTGGCCCGCGGCTCGGTCTCTGCGCCCCGGACCGCCGCCCGCTCTCCACACCTCCGCGCATGGCTGGGACCAGGAACCGCCGGCACTGAGGTTTGTTGGAGGCTCCAGGCCCACCGGCGGGGGCTTTAAAGGGGCAGGGACTGCGGCTGCTCTGTGGACACCCGGGACAGACCTAGCCTGCTTTCCGCCACTCCCCCCACCAACTCGTGCTCAGGATAAACGGGGAGACTCACCAGGACCCTTCGGACACATCCATGGAGCAGCTTTTCCTGTCCCTGTCATCACTCGGCTTCTGAACTCCTTGACCTGGAACTGGGGAAGACACCTCCATGAAAACAGCAGAAACCAGCGAAGACAAGAGGAAGAATCCAGCCTGGACGCCAGCTCCGCAGAACAGAAAATGCCAGGTGTGGGCTTGCTCGGCCCATTTATAGACTCTG
>NW_007741908.1:13452-14115 GCF_000696425.1 Galeopterus variegatus
ATATATATATATATGTTTACTTATAAATATCCATAATTATCTTATTTATCCATTTGCCAACGTTTATGCATATATTAGTTCATGACCATTTGGTTTTTTCCACCATTTGGCATTTGTGAGTAGTGCTTGTTATGAACATTTGTTTACAAGTATTTGTTTATCTGTTTCACGTTTTTTAGAGTATGGGAATGAAATTCCTGGGTCATATGGTAATTCTATGTTTAATTTCTTGGAGAACTCCAAACTTTTCCACAAATGCTGAATTATTTTCCATTCCCCCCAGCAATATACGAGAGTTCTGATTTCTGCACATCCTTTTCAACACATTATTTCCATACCATGTGAAGTGGTATCTCACTGTGTTTGATTTGCACTTTTCTGATGATTAATGATGTTGGCATCTTGTCATGTGCTTTTTAGCCACTGGTATATCTTCTTGGGAGAAATGTCTGTTGAAGTAATTTAGCCATTTTAAGGTGGGTTTTGGCCTTTTAAACTATTGAGTTGTAAGAGTCTTTAGCATACTATGAATACCAGACTCTTATAAGGCATAATTTTCAATGTTTTCTCCTATTCTCTAAGTTTCCATCTTCTTGAGAATTTCTTCTGATGCACAAAAGTTTGAAAATTTGATAAGGCCCAATTTATCTATTTTCCTTTTGT
>NW_007741908.1:15239-16633 GCF_000696425.1 Galeopterus variegatus
ATTGGTAGATGAATTTGCTATGTTTTCAATTAATTTAGATTTTAAAAAATCTTCAACAATGCTTTACCTTTTCCAGACTATAAGTTTTGCCCTTTTTAAAAAAGTTTATCCCTACTTTATTCTTTTTTATGCAATTTTAAAGGAAAATGTTTTCTTAATTTCATTTTCAGATTGTTCATTACTGGTATACATAAATATATGTTGACCTAGCATCCTAGAACTTTAATGGACTCATTTATTAGATTTCTAGTTCTGGTAGCTTTTTATTGGATTTCTTACCATTATACATTATTTTTGGGCTAATTAACATGAGTAGAACCTCTAATATAATGTTACATAAAAGTGCTGGGAGTAGACAGCCTTATATTGTTTCTGATCCCATGATGAATACATGGAAACTTCAACATTACATACGATGATATGAGTTTTTTCTGGGTTTTTGTTTTTTGGGATTTTTTTTATAGATGAGCGTTATCAGGTTGAGGAAATTTCCTTCTATGGCCAGTTTGTGGAGTGTTTTTTTATTTTTTTTTATTTGTTTTTTAATGAAATTTTTAAAAAATCCTTTGCTTTTTTTACATCTATTGAGATGATCTTTTTAAAATTCTATTAATATGATGTTATGTATAAATTGATTTTGGAGTGTTAAATCAACTTCCATACCTATGATTAACCCCAACTGGCCATGCTATATAATTCTTCTTATATGTTGCTCGATTTGGTTTACTATTTATGTGTTAAGATAATTTGCACGCATTTTCTAAGAGATATTTGTCTACTATGTTCTCTTCTTGTGATGTCTTTTTGTTTGTTTTGGTAGCAGGGTAATTCTGGCCTCCTAGAATGAGTTGGTTGGAATATGTTTTCTCCTCTTGCAGTTTTTGAAAATGTTGTGAAGAACTGTTATTAACTTATTAAAAATGTTTTTTGTTGGTTAGTTGACTCCTTTGTTTTTTATACTTCTTTAGCAAAGACATCTGATTATATTTAGTTGTATGAGCTCCTTGTATATTTGATATATTAACCCATTTTTTAATATATGGTTTGCAAATATTTTCTTCTATTTAGTAGGATTTTTTTTTCTATTTTCATGTTGATTGTTGTCTTTTCTGTGCAGAAACTTTTTAGTTTGGTGTAGCCCCACTTGTTTATTTTTGTTTTTCCTAAGTATTGGTGTCAAATCAAGAAAAAAATTGTAAAGTTTCAGATGTTACATTTAAGTCTTTAATCCATTTTGAATTATATTTGGTATATGGTGTAAATAAAAGGATCCAATTTTATTATTTTCCAACAACTTGAAAGAATTGTAATTTTTGGCCTCCCCCCCCCCAGTTTATTTGTGTATTTATTTATTTATTTTTAGCTCCCACGAATAAGTGAGAACATGTGATATT
>NW_007741908.1:18385-18922 GCF_000696425.1 Galeopterus variegatus
GGTGTATATTTAATTCTTTAATCCATTTTGAGTTGAGTTTAGTATATGGTGAGAGGTATGGGTCAAGTTTCATTCTCTTGCATATGGATATCCAGTTATCCCAGCACCATTTGCTGTTTAATGACCAACAGACTTAACAAAACTTAGGAATGCTGAAAAGGACCAATCAGAGCAGACCACTCTCCCCATGTCCATAGGCTCTATCCATAAAGGCAACCCTTCCCCAAGGACACAGACTGGTCAAAACAACAAACATGCACCACAAATGCTCAAAAATAGTATTTTTTCTACCTCTATTGACCAAAAATAAGAGTATATATATTCATAGTCTCTTGGAGTCTCCAGGTTAAATATTTGACTGAAAATATTAAGGTGTTTTATGCACAGACTTTGGAAGGTGTAGAACCCTAAAGCTTTGAGCACTAAAAATTCTGGAATTTTTTTTACAATAATAAGTCTTATTTGTATTTTGTCCAGTTTTATAATGGCATTGTCATGCTTTTTCCTCTTTATTCATTAGGTAGAGGTACTGAAATT
>NW_007741908.1:20793-21315 GCF_000696425.1 Galeopterus variegatus
CAAGCTTTTTTTTAGTATATTTGCAGTTAGGTAACCTTATGCGCAATCTAATTTTAGGGTATATTTCCATCACTCATCTCACTTACATTCATCCCTCTTTACCAGCCCAGAACTAGACAATCATTGATCCATTTCCTGTCTTTATATGTAAGACTTGTAAATATTTATCATAAGGGGAATCATAAATTTCATCTTGTTTTGGGTCTGCTTTCTTTCATTTAGCTAAATGTTTTTGAGTTTCTTTTCTGTTGTAGCAGCATCATTACTTTATTCACTTAGGGGAACTGTATTCCACTGCATGGATATACCACATACATTTTTTCTTTCACTAGGCAATGGATTTTGGGGTTGCATCCACTTTGGAGTATAATATATAGTATTGCTATGAGCATTCACATAATAGTTTTTTTCTGTGGCCTTTGCTTTTCATTTCTTTGGGGTACATAACCAGTTAAGTCATATGGCTCTAAACTTCTTTTTGTGTAAAGATTTTTAATTAATTTAATATTTTTACCTATGATT
>NW_007741908.1:23284-24345 GCF_000696425.1 Galeopterus variegatus
GGGGAGAAATGTTCCAAATAAAAATAGCTACAATTTTTTGTGATATGTTGTTTTCTGTCACAAAGCATTGATGCCAAAAATTCTGCTCATGTGTACACTGAATATTTGTGCTTATGAGAAAAATACTGTGTACCACAAAAATTCTTAATGTAGACAACTAAAATTCCTCAAAGAGGTTACAAGAATGCCTGAACTTTGAATAGAGCTAAAAGGTAAATATGAGAATTGCCCTGGAGCAAAATTAATAAAGGAAAGAATCCAGAAGAATAATCAAANCCTCTTTATTCATTAGGTAGAGGTACTGAAATTGCTACAAACTTAATGATATGCTCTCTTAGACTTACTTTAAAATACTACTATAATAGTTGGAGTTAATAGTTGAAAATGGAAGGAAAATAAGAATTACTGAAGACTTGTGATGGTAATTTATGATAGATTTTACTATATAATTATCCCTGGTTTGTTAATATTTTAAATATTCATATCTTTTAAAAAAGTTTTAGGAATTTTTATGAAAACCTTCATACACTGCATGCTAGCTACGTTGTGTAAATAAAAGCCAAACATGTTGTATGTTGTGGTAATATATTTAGGAGTGTGGTGTTCCATTTGTCTGTTATGATTAGTTGTAAATGGGTGACCATAGTGCAGCTTCAGAATTGTTAAGTGCCGGCCTGAGGCGCACTCGGGAGAGTGCGGCGCTGGTATGACCGAGGCCACAGGTTTGGATCCTATATATGGATGGCTGGTGTGCTCACTGGCTGAGCATGGTGCAGACCACACCATGCCAACATTGTGATCCCCTTACTGGTATTTTTTTTTTTTTTTTTTTTTCGAATTGTTAAAAGACTACTCTAACAGTACCTGCAGGTATGGACAGTAGTGTCATTAGCAAACTTTATGTGAGACTGCTTCTCTGGCTTGCATTTGATAATATATATTCTTAACACTATGGCATTGTTACATGTTTCTAACAATCTGTGAGTCAGAGCATTGTTCCTTGAATTACCATCATTTATTTCATTTTTCTGGCTTGGTAACAGTAACCATATAATTTCTGT
>NW_007741908.1:26290-27128 GCF_000696425.1 Galeopterus variegatus
ACAGCACACTGATCCTACCTCCTCTTTTTCATCAATATTTAGATAGATCAAAAAACCAAATTTTAATAAAAACCAATACTAAACAACAAGGTAAATAAAGAATGATATCAAAATGTAGAAAAATAATGAATCAAAGTGGTAACTACTTATTCCATGCACTGTGTTTGTCACTATTTTAGGTTATGTATACATATAGATAATACCTAAGAGTTTAAAATATATACCACAATGATTCATGGACGATGACACACTGACACATTTACAGTACTATCACATGACATTAAAAGTATCATAGAAATAAGTTTTCTGTTATTCAACATAGAAATGAACATAAAGAATGTAAAATTACTTTATTAAAAAGTTTGACTAATGAGACAGAGATGAATAGACAACATTCTTTACTAGTAAACATTGGATACACGTTATTTTCTGTTATCAGCCTAAAAATGTCATTAGCTTCATAAAAACAAATACCAAGCACGTCACATTTTTAGGAACTGTGAAATGACTGTAGAAACTAAGAATTAATGTGTAAACAATCAGTAATATTAGGCAGCATGCAAATTTTATTTAAATACTTTTTTGTAAACTTTTGGATTAAATAAAAAATATAAACAAATTATTTTTACTGAGCCAGGCACATGATAAGGAGGAAGATGGTAATTGGAGCAATGAGAAGAACTGAATCCCGGAGTAGAATTTTACCTCTCAGCTCAGTGTCCTACCATCTGCAGTGAAGTACATCTTTTAAGAAACTTCCACAAAACATAAAATAAAATGTAATATATTAAAAAAGTAATTATCCTCTACAAATCATAGCCATGTGGCATATTTGGGG
>NW_007741908.1:28751-28980 GCF_000696425.1 Galeopterus variegatus
TGCAGATGGAGAGGCCCCTCATCACCCTGTTTAGGTAGAATAATGCCTGACATTTGAAGTCGTTCTAAAAATCCAGTAACTTGAACAGGTCTGGAGAAATTAAAAACATGATGGTGAGGAGCCTCACTATGTGGACAAAGGCCAAGTGACAGGTGATCAGGTCAGTGCGCTTAGGCCTGTGATGCAGAGAGACTGTGAAGAGGTGGAAGAAAAGGAGGGAGGTGTTGGC
>NW_007741908.1:32135-32912 GCF_000696425.1 Galeopterus variegatus
CTTCTTTTACTATGATAATTTCTGCCTATCAAGGTACTTATCTTTTATTTGTACTATTCCATGCTTTTCAGATTCTCTAGGCAGTTGACACAGAAGATTTAGGAAGTTTAATGTGGGAGCATGTTTCATCGGTGTAATCAATGAATGAGCCTGAGTTTCCTCTGTAGGATAAAGCATGTGAGTATAACGGCTGTACTTAATATGAATACTTACTGTGTGAGTCAAATGAATTATTAGGTCAAAAAAGTTAGGAAAGCATATCATTTTATTTTTGATTTTATGAAGACAGCACACTGATCCTNGTGATGCAGAGAGACTGTGAAGAGGTGGAAGAAAAGGAGGGAGGTGTTGGCTGAGATTCCAATGCCAGCTTGGAAAAGAGGTATTTTTTGATGGTAACATAGGTGGAAAGTGATTATTTTAATGGCATAAGAGAAACATTTTTGTATATCTGGGGGGAAAATAGATATTACATTATCAGTTTTTTTCAATAGTCAAAATTNACTATGAATATAACTAAATACATAAAAGTAAAACTGATAGAAAATGTAGATATACTTTTATGTATGTGGAGACTAAAATGAGATAAAGTAAGACATCTAATTTTTTACTAGAATACATAAATAGAATAAAATACAATAATCAAAGAAAAGGTGATTACTAAATTTTTAAAGTAAAATTTTAAAAATAAAAAGAAATAAGAGATGAACCTATGGCACATTAGAGGAAGCCACAGTGCTGACGATCACTTAACTACTGTAGGACAAACTGAGAAAT
>NW_007741908.1:34275-34504 GCF_000696425.1 Galeopterus variegatus
TGCAGGAGCCGCGTTCTGCCATCCCACGTGTGAAATGCTGGTGGTAGATGCGAAAGAAACACTGGGCAATAGTTCCTCTCCCTCTTTCTCTGTCTCTCTCTCCCTTCCTCCAACATTACACAGGAAGGGAGGTAGTTTTATTTCCCGTGAAAAGGTAAGGAAACTGTATCTGTAATTGAATAAGATTTCTTTCAAATGATGGCATGTGGCTAGAATGCGATTATTCTCA
>NW_007741908.1:36362-37098 GCF_000696425.1 Galeopterus variegatus
CAGCTCTGTAGCACAAACCTGGATTTTGGGGTGGGTGTTTAGGAAGCTTCCTCGACCTGCTGCCCCTCAGGAAAGAAGGCCCCACACAGGCCACCACTGATGGGTCAGGGACCCTCGGTTCAGTTGGGTCTGTCAGTACCTCTGCTCATGGAAAGTTGTTTTAGTAAGTTGGCAATTCACTTACCCATTTCTCCCCTGGTGGACATATTCTACCACCACAGCTTTTAACAAAGAATATAAGTAATCCAGTTTGCAAGTGAAACTCTTTTGAGTAAAATAGATTTTTAACACAAGCACAGACTAATTGGTCTGTATAGTACCACACAGAAAAATATTTTAAGTAATATTTATCAACTTAGAGAAAAATCATAAATGTTAATTTAGCATTTTAAAATAAAACTTCAGTCTAAGATTTGAAGAAGTAACATAAAAGTAACAATGGCAATGTGAATGACAGACAGTTACGTATAGTAATCCTGGACAGGGTTTTGTTTTGATATGTTTTAACTTCTAAAAACATCTCTTATCTCATATTTATGTGCTCTGAGAAGAAATAAAAAACAAATACACACACTTGCCATGCATCTATGTTATTGTGTGTATCAGTAGCTTGTTCTTTTTTATTTGTGTAGAAAGGCCACAGTCTGTTGCTCCATTTCCATGGTGATGAGCATTTAGATTTTTCCAATTTTTGACTGTTACAAACAGCTTTGTTATGAGCATCCATGTACACGTT
>NW_007741909.1:0-702 GCF_000696425.1 Galeopterus variegatus
TTTTTTTGTGGTAAGAGCAACTAAAATCGACTCATTTAGCATGAATCCCATATACGGTACAACTGCATTACCTGTAGTCCTCATGTTGTACATTAGATCTCTAGACTTGCTGTTTTTCTGGTTAGTAAAATCCTACTTCAGAGCCCCAGTCTGGTCTCAGCTGTGCCAGAGGAGTCAAGAGAGGAGCTGGGAATGAGTCCTCATAAAAGGAAGGGTTGGTGTCCCCAAGGTCAGCCTGGTTATGGCAGCATAATGAATCTTGTTTGATGCCAAGGGGAGGGTGAAATATAGGAAGCAGGACCCAACTGGAGAAGTCCCATGGCTCCTTCTTACACAATGAGTCTTTTTTCACAGATGTTCTTGAAGGGCCTCGACTTGATTTTCTTGAAGACACCCTGGGAGTCACTGTAATCACCACCTCTGGTTCTGAGCACTGTAGGAGCCCTTCACTCAAGCTCCCACTCAGAACAGCAGCTGGCTCTTCTGAGAGATTGCTTCCCCAGTGGAAAGTCTTCGATCCCGAGCACCCTGCCCAGAAACTAGCAGAATAAGTGAGATCTAATCTTCAGGCTCCATCTTTCCTTTTTGTAATCTCATTAAAAGCCAAGTTTTCAAGTGCATGTTTCTAGGAAAGAAAGCATTTTGATAGAGTTGGAAAACATGGGTTTATCAGTAGACTTGGGTTGGAATACTGGATTTTCT
>NW_007741909.1:1365-2241 GCF_000696425.1 Galeopterus variegatus
GGAATGAGCTAGACTTTCTTAATCGTGTATTGTTCATTAAGAGGGAGCAGGCATTGAGCTTTCTTACAGCTGAGGCTCAAAGAATTAGAAGACAGGGTCCGAGGGCACCATACACAAGTTAGATGGTGAGCCCTGCTAAATGAGGTGGGTGATGATTTAAAAGCTCCCAATCCCCTATTGTCAGTGGATTCTGCTTATTGAGGCTAACAAGCAAGACCATGCCTTAACCTTTAGGGAGTGGGGTCTTACCTGAAAGAGGTGGGTGCTTTTATTGTCAGTTGCTTTGGGGAAGGGGTAGGTCCTCAGAGAGGAAAATAGAATTGGTAATGTGAAAGATAATCCTTAGGCCTTGGAAGAGCAAAAACTCTTTGGAACTCTTAACATCAAGGAAACGTGTTAGTCTATTACTGGCTGATGCTGGGAACAAGCTCTTTCATCTGAGATCACAACAAAAAGTTATTCCAAGAAAAGTCACCTATTATATGCCACTAACTGAGTCAGGCACTGAATATACAGACATTGTTTCTGTCCTCCTGCTGTCTCCAACATTGAGATTTGGATAAGCCCAAGGGTATTTGGGGATTCTAGTAGGACTGGACTTCTTTTGGGTAGAGAAGGGATGGGTTGGAGCTCTTCAGGAAAATACCCTATTGAGGGGCATTTGGCCGAAGAAGTGGAGTTACCCTACCCAAACCAGGTTAGATTCTCTGCATGTTATTTTCCTCATCCACTTCCATTTATTCGTTTTTCTTTAAATAACTTTTTGTTGTGTATATTTAAGGCATACAACATGATGTTATGGGATACATATAGTAAAAATTTGCTATAGTGAAAAGCAAAGTAATATTATCATCTCACACAGTTATGCATTTTTTT
>NW_007741909.1:4058-15654 GCF_000696425.1 Galeopterus variegatus
TCACTGTTGCCATATTTATTCATAACATTTATAAACATGCAATTTGGCACCTCCCACCTCTCATCTGTTTTCTGCTTCTCCTTGCTCTTTATTCTTTCCAAGGAGATTTGCATGAAGTCAGGCTCTCAGTACTTTTCTTAAAGGAAGTGTCTGCAAAACACTTTAAATCAACCTAGTTTCTAGCTCATCTGTTTCCATAGCAACCAATCATGATGTCACAAACAGAGGGTGATGACTTGAGGTGAGAATTAGGTGGCAAGAGAGCAGATGGGCTTTTGGAAAAAAGGAAAAGGAAAACAATATTCTCTCTACACAGAGATTTCCTTGGCAATAAAGAACAAGGGAGAGATAAATAAAGAAGCGCTGGGAGAGAATTGTTTCCAAACAGCTCCAGAGAAATTAGGGATGGAAATTAGCAACGCTTCTGAGTAGTGTTTGTTTCCTTTTAGGCATTATAAATGATGAATCTGCACAGCTCTCTTGGGGTGTTGAATAACATGCCTGATGAGGAAATTAAAACTTCTAGAGGTTAAGGAACTTGCCAGGGGCTGTGAAGCAAGTCAGGACTAGCTTTGATAGGAGGATTGAGTTGGTATTAATAATGAAACAGAGCAGGGATTGGCAAACTTTTTCTGTTCAGGGCAAAATAGTAAATATTTTAGGCTTNTGTAGTTGTGTTCCAATAAAGCTTTATTTTAAACAGTGGGAGGTGGGCTGGATTTTAAAATAGGGGCTCAAAGAATATAAGTTTAATATTTAAATGGAAAGGTCTGGGATGGAAGCACTGACACCAGAATTACTCCTGCGACTTGCTGGTTTATGTTATTTGGTGTTATGAGTGCAAAGAATAGATGGGTACTGAGGTCCCAGCTTCTTTATTTATTCAACAAACATTTATTGTGGATCTGCTTCATGAAATATTCTGCACTGAGCATTGGGAATATAGCAGTGCACAAATTTCTGTCATCAAAAGTTTTATATTCTAATTAGCTGTGTTAGTTCTGGCATACCATTTAACCAAAGCCTGCCTCCGTTTTCTCTTTTGGAAATCTATTTTTTTTTTTAACTGTGAGTCATATTGTGGGTACAGAGCAAGCTGTAATATGTATATGAATAGCATAGAACATAGTAAAATAAATACCTATTTGCTCACTACCCCTGTTAAAAAAAAAAAAAAACATTGCCAGTACTTAAGAAGTCCCGTGCATCTCTCTCAGATCTCATTATCCTTCTCTTACCCTTAGAATATTGTATTTCCTTGCTTTTCTTTATGATTTAACCACATATAAATGTTTTATTAAAATATATATAGTTTAATTTTGACTCTTTGATTTTTTTAATTATTTGAACCATACTATAGTACTCTCCTTTGACATGCATCTTTCTGTCAATTTTTTTTGGTCATTCATCCTCGAAGATGTGTATAAGATTGATAAAACCTAGGGCCCAAAGACTATTAGGGCCAGACCTGTAGCCAAACAGTGTTAGATTTATTAATTTGCTGCAGCAGGAGAGAATGAAGAATCATTGGGAGTTATGAGGGGGTGTTTATAGGGTTTGGAAGCTGGAGTTGGTCATAGATTATCTTGGCAAGGATTGGTCAGAATTTGTAAACCAGGGAGTTGTTGGAATAATCAGTGGTCTTTTCTTTAGAACACATGAGTCCATGTAGAGATTGTTAGATCAGTTTGTTTGTGGTTTCATCTTCGAATATAGGGATCTGTATAAAGTGGTATTAAAAGAGTTTGAGCTTACATGGTCTGTGATGTGCATCGTGGCTCACCTGGCCACAGTTTGTCTTTCCTGTGAGGCTCACTGCATTTTACGTAGTTAAATTATCAGTTCCCCCCTTACACAGTTGCTGCCAGAAGGGGAACTAAAACAAATGAAAAAACAAACAAATTTTATCACTATAGTTTGTTTTCATTGCTGCATAATATTCCATTGTGTGAAAATACTCACATTTGCTTATCCATTCTACTGTTGATAACATTTGGAAAGTGTCTGAATATTTGCTCTTACAAGAGATGCAGCTACGATGTGATTAAAAGTTTCTCTAGGTCAGGTATACACCTAGAAGGGGATCATAACATCTAGGGGTATGCAGATATTTAACTTTACTAGGAAATACTGAAGCAGTGTCTGAGTGGTTATACAAAGTTATCTTCCTGCCAGTTGTGGATGTGAGTTGCTCCGCATCCTGGTCAACTTTCTGACTTGTCAAACTTTCTAAGTTTTGCTAGTCTGATGAGTATTGATGTTATCTCAAGGTAGTTTTAATTGGCATTTCTTTGATTATAAACAGGGTTGAACATCTTTTCAAAAGTTCCTTTAGCTCTTTGGATTTCCTCCTTCGTGAAGTGTCTCTGCACCCACACCCACCCCATTTTCTATTGGTTTGTCTTTCTCCCACATTATATATGGAATACTTTCCCCCTCTCCCCCTGCTTATGTGCAATATCAGCTCTGATGTAAATCACATTTTTATAGGCATGTGGTTCTGTTTCTGGTATCTTAATTCTGATGAACTTTTCTTTTGTTCATCTCTGCACCCATATCATACTAGTTTAAATTTCTATCATTTTAAATAAATTTTGATATCTGATGGGGAAGCCTTGCACTTTTGTCTTGCTGCTTCAGGAATATTTTAACTATTCTTGGTGTTTTTCAATTCTAAATAAATCTTAGTATCAGCTTATCAAGTTTCAGAGCAAAAATATAAAACATCTGTTGGGATTTTTATTGGGACTTTATTAAAATTATGTATCTATCAGGGAAAAATAACATTTTTATAATACTGAATGTTCCTATCCAATAAGCTTCCAAGGACTTGTTGTATTTTTCCATTTAGGTAAGGTTCTTTAATAGTTTTCACAAAGTTTTATGTTCTTTTTTTTTGTATAAGAAGCTTGCTTAAGTATAATGTTATTCTTTAAGAAGTACTGTAAAAAGATTTTCTACTGGTATAGAGAAATGAGGTTGACTTTTTCATTCAATTTTTTAGTTAGAAACTTGAGTACTTTTAAATTCACATAATTTTTTGGCACATTATTTAGGGCTTTCGATGTGGATAATCATATCTGCAAATGACGTTTTTTTCCCCTTTGCTTCTAAGTTTATATTTTTCATCTATTTTCTCTTGTTTTTAATGCATTTAGAACAATGATTAGTAGAAATGATAATAGTGGATATCTTTGTATTGGACCTGATCTTAAAAGAAATGCTTTCAACATTTCACCATTAAGTATGACATTTTCAGAAACGCTGTGTGTGTGTGTGTGTGTGTGTGTGTGTGTTTATGAGGTTAAGGAAGTGCCTTTCTATTACCCATTTGCTAAAAGATTTTTAACATAAATGCATACTGAATTTTATTAGATGCTTCTTCTCACATCTATTATGATTATTTGATAGTTTTTTTCCTTTAATCTGTTATCAAGATAAATCACATTAATTGATTTTCTAATATTAAACCAAACTTGCAGTCCTGGAATAAACCTTTTTGTCATAATAGATTATCCTTTTAATACATTGCTTGGTTAAATATGCTCTTTGTTTGGATTTGCATATAAATTCATGGTTGTTAGAGGTTTGTAATTTTCCTTAGTTTTGCTGTCTTTGTCTGCTTTTGGTATCAAGGTTGTGCTTGTACCGTAAAATGTGATGAGGGAATATTCCTTTTTCTTTTTCTTTTTTTCCCTATTCTCTGGAAGAGTTTGCATAACACTAGAATGATTTCTTCCTTATATGTTTGGCAGAATTTGCCTGTATAATTCTCTGGATCTAGTGTTTTCTTCTGAGAAATTTTTAACCTCTTGATTAAATAATGTTTTCTGGTTTCTCTATTTATTTTTAAAACAAATATGATAAGCTGTCTTTTTTTTTCCTGTAATGTTTTTATTCAATCTTATTTTTAAAATTGCCATAATAACCCTGATATATATCATTTTATTATTCTGTTTAAGTTCTTCAGCTTGTGTAATTATGTCTTTATTTTCATTCTTAACATTGTTTATTCATACCATATTCATTTCTGACATAAACATTTAAGGCAACCTATTTCCCTTTAATTATCACTTTAGCTCTATACCACAGACATTTCTACATATTTTATGTTCTGTCAGTACTAAATTTTCCTAATATCAATTATTGTTTATTTTTCAACCCATGAATTCTTAAATATTTAAAAAAAATTTTTCCAAATATTTCATGTCTTTCTAGTTGTCAATTTGATGTTGATTGTAAATTAATTTTCTTATGAACAGGGAATGTTATCTGCCTGTTACCCATCCTTTGATAATTGTTGAAGCTATCTTTAAAGCCTGGTGTATGGTTATTTTTTGTAAATATCTCGTGTTCATGAAAGGAATGTGTATTCATCAACTATTTGATGCATTGTTCTTTTTATCATTTTACTTTATCAATATACAGTGTAGGTGATTTTCATGTCCCTTTACCAATTCCTCCTTTTGCCCCTCCCTCTCCCCCTTCCCCCTGTCAACATTATATTTGTTTATTTGTCTTAACAAGTTCAAGGAATTGGTGTGATTGATGTGTTTTCTTCCCCCCACACGTTCGTTTGTTTGTATATTTATTTATTTATAGCTCCCACACATAAGTGAGAACATGTGGTATTTCTTTTTCTGTGCCTGACTTGTTTCACTTAATATAATTTTCTCTGAGTCCATCCATGTTGCTGCGAATGGTAGTATTTCATTTGTTTTTTTTTTTATAGCAGAGTAATATTCCATTGTGTAGATACACCACAGTTTCCTTATCCACTCATCTGATGATGGACATTTGGGTTGGTTCCAACTCTTGGCTATTGTAAAGAGTGCTGCAATAAACATGGGCATACAGGTAGCCCTATGACATGATGATTTCCATTCCTCTGGGTATATTCCCAGCAGTGGAATAACTGGGTCATATGGTAGATTTATCTGTAATTGTTTGTGGAAATTCCATACCATTTTCCATAAAGGCTTCACCAGTTTGCAGCCTCACCAACAGTGTAGGAGAGTTCCTTTTTCTCTGCAACCTGGCCAGCATGTATCATTCTCAGTCTTTTGCATATTAGCCAAAAGACTAATCACTGCCATTGTAACTGGAGTGAGATGGTATCTCAAATCAGTTTTTATTTGCACTTCCCAAATGCTGAGTGATGTTGAGCATTTTTTCATGTGTCTGTTGACCACTCGTATATCTTCCTTGTGACAAATGCTTATTAAGCTCCTTTGTCCACTTTTTAATTGGGTTACTTGTTTTTTACTGTTGTTTGAGTTCCTTGTATATTCTGGATATTAATCCTTTGTCAGATGTATATTTTGCAAATATTTTCTCCCACTCTGTTGGTTGTCTTTTCATTCTGTTAATTGTTTCTTTTGCTGTGCAGAAGCTTTTTAGTTTAATATAAACCCATCTGCTTATTTTTCCTTTAGTTGCCTGTGCTTTTGGGGTCATATTCATGAAGTCTGTACTCAATTGTACTTCCTGGAGTGTTTTCTCTATGTTTTCTTTGAGCAGTTTTATTGTTTCAAGATTTATATTTAATTCTTTAATCCATTTTGATTTGCTTTTGGTATATAGTGAGAGGTTTCCATTTTCTTGTGTCCTCTTTGATTTCTCTCAACAGTGATTTGTGGTTCTCATCATAGAGATTTTTCACATCCTTAGTTAACTTTATTCCTAGATATTTTATTTTTTTGATGGCTATTGTAAATGGGCTAGCTTTCTTGATTTCTTTTTCTGCTAGTTCGTTGTTGGAGTATAGAAATGCTACTGATTATTGTGTGTTGATTTTGTATCCTACAACTTTGCTGAAATCATTTATCAACTCTAAGAGTTTTTTTGTACAGTTCTTAGGCTGTTTTATTTGTAGGATCATATCATCCTCAAGCAGGGACAGTTTGTCTTCATCTTTTCTAATCTGGATGCCCTTTATTTCCTTCTCTCCTCTGATTGCTCTGGCTAGTACTTCCAACACTATGTTGAATAGGAGTGGTGAGAGTGGCCATCCTTGTCTAGTTCCTGTTCTTAAGGGAAAAGCTTTGACTTTTCCCCTTTTGGTGAAATATTGGCAGTGGGTTTGTCATATATGGCTTTAATTGTGTTGAGATGGGTTTGTCATATATGGCTTTAATTGTGTTGAGATACTTTCCTTCTATACTCAATTTATAGAGAGACTTTATCGTGAACAAATGTTGAAGGTTGTCAAATACTTTTTCAGCATCTATAGAGATGATCATATGGCTTTTGTCTTTTGATTTTATTGATGTGGTATATCACATTTATTGATATGCATATGTTGAACCAACCTTGCATCCCTGGGATGAATCCCATTTGAGCATGGTGCATAATTTTATGTATGTGTTGCTATATTCTGTTAGCTAGTATTTTACTGAGAATTTTTGCATCTATATTCATCAAATATATTGGTCTGTAGTTTTCTTTTTCGTTGTATCTTTGTCTGGTTTTGGTATCAGGATGATGCTTGCCTCATAGAATGAGTTTGGGAGAATGGCCTCTTTTTCAATTTTTTGGAATAGTTTGTAGAGAATCGGTATTAATTCTTCCTTGAATGTTTGGTAGAACAGTGAACCCGTCTGGTCTTGGGCTTTTCTTTGTTGGGAGACTGCTGATAAGAGCTTCAATCTGTTGATTGTTGTTGGTTTGTTCTGATTTTAAATGTCTTCTTGGCTCAGTCTTGGTAGTTTGTGTGTCTACAAATTTATCTATTTCCTCCAGTTTTTCAAATTTGTTGGGATATAGTTGTTTATAATAGCCTCTAATGATTCCTTGTATTTATGAGGTATCAGTTGTAATGTCACCTTTTTCATTTCTAATTTTTGTTGTGTCTTCTCTCTTACTTTTTTAGTTAGCCTTGCTAATATCAATTTTATTTATCTTTTCAGAAAACCAACTTTTTGTTTCATTGATTTGTTGTATCACTTTCTGGGTTTCTATTTCATTTAGTTCTGTTCTGATCTCAATTATTTCTTTCTGTCTACTAACTTTGGGTTGAGATTGTTCTTGTTTTTCATATTCTTTAAGGTGAAGTGTTAGGTTGTTTACTTGCCATCTTTCCATTCTTCCAAAGTAAGCATTTAATGGGATAAATTTCCCCCTTAGTACTGTTTTTGCAGTATCCCACAGGTTTTGATATGATGTGTCATTATTTTCATTAGTTTCAATAATTTTTTTATTTCCTATTTAATTTCTTCTTGGACCCATATGTCATTCAGGAGAATATTGGTTAATGTCCATGTGTTTGTATACTTTCCAGAGTTTTGTTTGTTATTGATTTCTAATTTTAATCCATGTGGTCTGAAAAAATATATGTAATAATTCCATTTTTTTGAATTTGTTGAGACTTGATTTGTGACCTAACATGTGGTCTGTCCTGGAGAATGTTCCATGTGCTGATGAGAAGAATGAATATTCTGAGGTTGTTGGATGAAATGTTCTGTAGATGTCTGCCAAGTCCAATTGGTCTAATGTGTTGTTTAGATCTTGTGTTTCTCTGTTGATTTTTTGCCTAGATGATCTGTACAATGTTGAGAGTGGGGTGCTCTGGTCCCCTGCTATTATGGTATTACTGTCTATCTCTTTCTTTAGGTCTAATAGTATTTGCTTTATAAATCTGGCTGCTCCAATGTTGGGTGCATATATATTTATGATTGTTATCTTTTCTTGTTGGACAGATCCTTTTATCATTATAAAGTGGCCTTCTTTATCTCTTTTTATGGTTTTGGTTTAAAGTCTGTGTTATCTGATATAAGAATAGTATTCCACCTCATTTTTTATTTCTGTTTGCATGGCATATCTTTTCCATCCTTTTACTCTTAGTCTGTGTGTATCTTTTTATGAGAGGCTAGTTTCTTGAAGGCAGCATATTGTTGGGTCCATCTTTTTGATCCAGTCAGTCAGTCTGTGTCTTTTGAGTGTGGAGTTTAATCCTTTTACATTAACAGTTATTACTGAAAGGTGCTGATTTACTCCTGGCATTTTATTGATTTTTGTTTGGATGTTTTAAATATCTTTTGTTCCTTTCTTTCTGATTTAATGTTTGTCTTCTGTGTTTGTTGCTTTCTTGGGATGGTAGATATATATTTTTTTCTTTATTGTTAGAATTTTTATGTGACTCAGTACTCACTTATTCCTAAGATTTTCAGATTTTACTTTACAGCATAGCACTTTTCCTTTTCAGCTGAGCATAGTATTGTATTTTATCAACCGTTTCAATTGCTTCTGTGGGTGGTTGAATGAAGGTATCCTATCTATCATGTTGCCAGAAATGTAAGAGTCTGTTTAATGAATATTTTTTATGTTTTATTCTCTGGGTCTCTGTGGGGACCAAGAAAGTAATATGCGATGAATAGCATTAGGAACAATAAGGTGTTTGCCTTTTCTTTAGTTATGTTAAACACCTGAATAACATTAGCAATTGATGTAAAGCATGTCAAGTAGATGTCATGTCTGGAAAAAAATATCACATCTGCTCACTTCATTCTAGTGTGGCTGTGTGAGCCTCAATATTGCCTATCATTGTGTTAAAAAAAACTACATGTTAAAGCTCCACCCACCATCAGAAGAGGTAATCATTTGACACATGATGCATAGGGCAATCCAACTAGAGGCAAGGGCATTGGAAGTCAAATAATTGTCAGTGTAAAATCTTGTTTGGACCTTTTGCTAAATGCATTTGGGTCTTTGAGATTAATTGGGACTCTCCTCATATCCTGGTGTAGACTTAACCTCTAAAAGGCTAATTCCACCCACCTTGTTTAGTAGTCTCTATATCCAACATTGTCAGTGTGACCTCTGAAACTATTTTTTTACCCAGTTAAGGTCTTGGACTATTCATGCTCAGCTGCACAGTATTTTGCAAACTTAATTAATTTACTACTGACTTCTCATCATGGTGTTTCTCCTTTTCCCCATACAGTCTGACATATATATCCCGCTTTTTGGAAGAGATGTAATTTACTAGGTATTAACCTCTATGTTGTGTTGCTGTAAATCCCAGCACCCCAGTCAATGAATGGTGATGTGCATGGAGACTACTGATAATTTCTACAAAGGGATGTTTCTGGACTATAAGAAAAAAGTAGGATCATAAGCAGGTCTCATTCAATCATTCATTTGCTGATTCAAAATAACTTTAATTTAGTGTCATGCACTGGAATAGGTACTAAGGATACAGTGACAATTAAGACACAGTTCCCATCCTTAAGAAATTAATGAGTTTTCTTACAAAAAATACACAAACAAATGCTTAAGTGTTTTAAGCACTATGATGAAAGCTTATACAAATTAGAAATAAAGCACAAAGGAGGGAGTTAAAAACTATATCTGGGAGTAAAGAGAGGAAATCAGATAAAATTTGAAAGAGTTAAGTATGCTAGCAATAGGTATGAAAGCTGTGTAGGTGTTCCTGTGTGATGAAGTGGACAAAGGGCCTTCTCCAGGCTGAGAGGTCATAGTGAGCAGACGTCCAGTGTTTTGAGGCAGCTGTGAACATCTCATAGCCTTCATTCATTCATTAATTCATATATCATTCATTCAACCATTTGTATTGGCATCTACTAGGTACCAGGGACTAATATATATACGTGTGTGTGTGTTTGTGTATCTGATATGTATATAGTTTCTGACTTTTTGGAATTTTGGGCTATGGGGAGACAAATCAATAAATCAGTAACAATTGAATAAGTGAATATTCACACAATGTGATTGTAGCTGTAAAGAAAACATGTAAGTTGTAGTGGTAAAGAATGAGGTGAGGCGGTGGTTGTAAATCATTTAAATGAGGATAGCGTCTTTGAAAGGACAACATTTAAGCCAGTACTCCAAGAAGAATTTGCCCTTTGAGAAGGGAGATGAAGTGGGGTGGAGTGTGGGGAAGAGGGTGAGTGGATTACAGGCAGAGAGACTAGCATGTGAGAAGATCTTGTAGCAGAAACAGGTTTGATTTGTTCCAGAAATGAAAAGGAAGCCAGGGCAACTGGAGTAAGGCAGACAAAGGGGCGAGTAGACGCGAATGACATTGGCGATGTAGGCAGAGGACAGATCTTGGAGGGCACGGTAGGCCAGGCAAAGGAGCAGTTTTGATTTTACCGTATAGTCAGTGAGAAACCTTTAAAGTGTTTTGGGTTTTTAAAAAATATTATTGAACATTAGGATTTTAGAAATGTTACTCTTCTATTAATGGACAGGGTAGATTGGAAGGCTAGAAAACTACAGAGAAAGGTGGGGAGAGAGATCACTAATTTTTATAATAGTATGAACAGGAAATAATGAACAAGAAGGAATGAAGAAAATGGGAGTAGAGGGGAAGAAATGTGTGAAAAGTATTTGAGCAAGAAAAGAGGCGAAATTGCAGATGATGTCTGGAAAAAAATGGGTGAGGGGTAGATGGTGGTACCATTTTCTAAATCTCTAAATTCAGCAGGAGGAGCAAGTTTTTGGCAGAGGGAAAATTAGTTACTGTTCAGTGGGTAACTTTGAGGTCTGAGAGCATGAGAGGAGGGCAGCATGCGGTTGGACATGCAGTTCCATTTGGAGCTTTTGAGAGCAATCAGGACTTGAGCTGGAGATTCATACAGGTTTGGCAGGACCTCTCCTTTTCTGTAACTTGCCAACCTACATAATGGGGAATCAGGTTTCACACCTGGAGAGTCCTCGCTTCTGCTGCCAGCCTAAAATTGCTACGTCACTGAGTTGACCAGTCCTATGGCCCAATCTCTGTTGGCACTGCCACCTCCCAACACCCTGGCAGGATGAGCCTAGATCAGTTAATGCCCCTTTTCTCAGTACCTCCTGCTTTGTTTCCACCTGGCAGAACACTGGATTATAATGGAAATATAGGCTGTTATTTTTCTAACGAGTCACATAGATCTCACAGAATGGCGCAGTGTGTGGAGCAGCGGAGGGGTACAGAAGTTATGTTTTATTTGGTTTGGTTGCTCTCTTGCATCCACATAGGAAACATTGTATAGACTTCTGTCTTTGAAAGGGATGGTGTCTCACAGGAATAATCTCTTTCTTCAAATATTCACTTATTAGTTTCTTCCAATTTTCTTCAGAATCTTGGACACTCAAGTCCCAAAATCCAGTACTTGCTTTGGAAAATTCTCACCATTTTTGTATGATCAGGAAGTTCTGTGCCCTCTTCCAAACTTGATCAGATAGGCTTTTGAAAGGCACTAAAGAACTTTTATGTTAGGTCCAAAAGAGAAGAGTGCAGTCTGGTTCCATAGGTGAAGGCAGATGGATGCTCCAATGCTCATTCATTCTCTCCATCAACAGGTAGTTGATTTCCTTACTATTACTTAGGAAGCTAGCACACTTTATCAAGGTGAGCACTTTTTCATTTTGTTCAGGACATCACAGTTCAGTGTCATTTGAGCACTGGATATCCCTTCCATTAAGATATTATCCTACCTTCTTGTGAAACAAGAAACAGAATTGTTAGGCTACACTAACTATGAATGACTCTCTCATAGCCAGCTGGAGTGAGTGAAAAACAGTTGCATTAAATTATTTTTATTTATGAACTTACTTCCAAATAGAAATATACATAGGAGAGGGATAGAGAATG
>NW_007741909.1:15887-17004 GCF_000696425.1 Galeopterus variegatus
GGGAGGGGTACAGAAGTTATGTTTTATTTGGTTTGGTTGCTCTCTTGCATCCACATAGGAAACATTGTATAGACTTATGTCTTTGAAAGGGATGGTGTCTCACAGGAATAATCTCTTTCTAAATATTCATTTATTAGTTTCTTCCAATTTTCTTCAGAATCTTGGACACTCAAGTCCCAAAATCCAGTACTTGTTTTGGAAAATTCTCACAATTTTTGTAAGATCAGGAAGTTCTGTGCCCTCTTACAAACTTGATCAGATAGGCTTTTGAAAGGCACTAAAGAACTTTTATGTTAGGTCCAAAAGAGAAGAGTGCAGTCTGGTTCCATAGGTGAAGGCAGATGGATGCTCCAATGCTCATTCATTCTCTCCATCAACAAGTAGTTGATTTCCTTACTATTACTTAGGAAGCTAGCACACTTTATCAAGGTGAGCACTTTTTCATTTTGTTCAGGACATCACAGTTCAGTGTCATTTGAGCACTGGATATCCCTTCCATTAAGATATTATCCTACCTTCTTGTGAAACAAGAAACAGAATTATTAGGCTACACTAACTATGAATGACTCTCTCATAGCCAGCAGGAGTGAGTGAAAAACAGTTGCATTAAATTATTTTTATTTATGAATTTACTTCCAAATAGAAATATACATAGGAGAGGGATAGAGAATGGTTTTTGGTTTATTCTGCAATGTAAATAAAATTGTCAAATTTACAGTGAGGCCAAGTAAGTTGAGGATGTGAAAAAAGAGGTGATTCATTTCCTTGGCTGGAGAAGTTTGGCTGGTGTGAAAGAAATCAGTGCATACAGTCTTCTTTTGAGAAACTTGATTAAGGGAAAGAGGCCTTTAGAACAATAATTAGAGAGGATTTAGGATTGAGGAAGGTATAAATATTGCTTGCTTGTTGTTGATTTTTTGCTTATTTGTTTTGTTTAAAGGAAGTAGCATTTGAACAAACTTTTAAAACTTCTGTCTGGAGCAGAACCCAGTTTTGAGATAAAAAAAATATCTAAAGCACAGCCAAGACTGGAAATGACTGATGCTGATAAAGTTTTCAGAATAGATTAATCATGGACAATTGAAAAAGAACCTCTGTCTCTGAGACTGAAGGAAAG
>NW_007741909.1:17220-19825 GCF_000696425.1 Galeopterus variegatus
TATCTAAAGCACAGCCAAGACTGGAAATGACTGATGCTGATAAAGTGTTCAGAATAGATTAATCATGGACAATTGAAAAAGAACCTCTGTCTCTGAGACTGAAGGAAAGCAGGTGGCTTTAGAAGCAAAGACGAGTGTGTGGATATGAGAAACAGGAAGTACAAGGAGGCCATGCCCCATACCCTTGATTTTTTTGCATGGAGTATTATGAGGTCATTTGCTGATGTGGGATAGAGTAGGAGAAGGATTTGAGGAGAATAGTCAAAGTAGGAACAGTCACTAAATGGAATGGAAGGAAACACTGACCAGTGATAGAGAGAAGCGTGACTGAGAGGGGTTTGAGGACCATAAGGAAAACCATAGATCTGTGTGGCTTCAGTCTACGTGGATGGGTACTTTCCCCCAGCAGTGCTCTCAGCAGGTCTGGTAGAGTTGACAGTCAATGAATGGATTGACCCAATGTTGAGAACAAATGTGTAGAACAAAGAAGTGGAAACACTGGGGAATAAAAGGAGGCTTAAGGTCATAAACTCTGTGTTTTTTGGAGCTAGAGGCAAATAAGTTCTTATCTGATAAATTCATGACATTCCAAGCACCAGATAACAATTTTGCTCTTAATGCGTGATAGTTAGACATGTTGTCCTTTGGTTAGGATGCTGAAGGTTATAAAACCTCTGACTCATTCTCCGATAATGATGTTGATTCTTTGGATGCAGAAATTCTTGTCTGAATGCAAATGTCACTGGAAATTAGCTTAGTTTTACTTTTTTATTTCAAAAAGTGACGGGAGCACATAAGTGATGATAAATCTTCGGCATATGTGCCCAGCAGAAGTGTTTGTATACTTAGTATTTGCTCATGTTTTCCTTGAGGCATCAGCTGCTTTTTCTATACACAAACCATTGGTAGCATATGGCATTTTGAGGTGAGTCATAGAAAATTCAGCTGAGTCTGTTAATTGCCAAAAGAGACAGGTATAAAACTCAGAAAGGAGCCAGAATGTATCACAAATGAGCCTTGGGCAGGTGTGACTTGCCTAATTACTTGCTGATGGAAAAAGTACAGCCATTCCAATTTATTTACACTCAACTCTATGATATGAGGAGACTCAGCAACTGTCAGATAGGGTGTGTTATGGTGTGTCCTCCTGAGTAGCTCCAGGCAGTGTGTTTTAAAGGAGAGAGGAATATGGTTTAGTATCCTGGCTTCATGCTTACATGGACCTTATAGATGTGGGAGCTTGAGCATGTCTTTATTCTAAGCCTCAGTTTTTTTCCTTCTTAAAAATGAATCTCATAATATACAACTTTTCTATTATTTTGAAGACCAAAGAGTCAAGTATTTAAAGCACAGAGCTTAGTTCCTCATCCTATGGATAGTTGTTCTTGCCTACCCTCTGCCTCCTAACCATAGAACTTCTAGCTGTTAAGCATGGGAGACCAAGTTAATGCTTATCATAGTTCTTTTCTCACAAGAGCAAAAACTACATAATCAAAATATCACAACTTAACAATTACAAGATGGGGAGAAAGAGAAAGAGAGAGAGTGAAGGAGAGAGATAAAACAAGTATGGGGGATTCTAGGTGAAAAGTACACAGGAATTCTTTGAACTATTTTTGTACCTTTTCTCTAAGTCTGACATTATTTCAAAATAGAACAACAAAAAAACCCCCACACAATTTAAAAAGAAAACACATCCAAGAATAAAAGAGAGGAAAATATTGTATGACATAAATAAAAAAGGAACAGCCGGCCCTGCTGGTGAGCTGGTGAGAGATGTATGGATTTAAGACCAGACCCAGATTACACATGGAGACCTGCAGGCAGGCAATGTGCTGTGTGTTTGTGTGTGTCCAGGATGAGAACAGAGGCCTGTGTACACACAGGATGTGAGGTCAGTAGCAGCGTCCCCCTCATTGACGACTCAAGTGGGAGGATTCCGTCATCCAGTTTAGAGAAGCAAAAACGAAGATTTATCCTGTGCAGAGCTCAGATTAGGGGAAAAAAGTCTCTTGAGAGATACTGGAGAGATCTGCCACAAATGAGTAATACCAGCCTGGTATGAAGAAAGTGGATAAATTAATTTAAAGACAGGTTCTGGTAAAACTGGTTTTCCACCTAGAGGAAGGCACTGCAGAACCACTCTTTAGCAGTGCTTTTATAGTCTAGGCACACTGGAGTCCCACTGCAGGAGATGAGCTGATGGTAAAAATGCATACTTCACACAAGGAAATGACACACATGAAGGAAAACCCAAAGTCACAATAATCAGGAATATTATTAGTCTCTGAAGAACTTGAGATGATAGAACAATGTGAAAGATGCACCAAATTAAGATGCTTCACACTTAGAATGACCAACAAAATGAAAGAAGAATAGAAATCATGAAGATGGAATAAGAAACTAATAAAATCAACATGCATATTTAAGAAAAATAAAGCAAACATGTTTTAGAAATAAAAAACCGCATTTGTTGAAATTAAAACCACAGAAGACTTCCAGTGAAGATGGTGGAATAGATGGTCCCCAGTGTCACTATCTCTGACAAACCAACCAACTTACAACTATTAAAGAACAACTACAGAAGCTGGGGCTGCTACAGCTC
>NW_007741909.1:20255-20501 GCF_000696425.1 Galeopterus variegatus
CCCCAATCAGTGCAGGACCACTCTGTGTAGACTGGATAGGAATGTAGAACTGCAGGGGGTGCAGTTTGCTGAAAAGACTGAGGTCCAGACCAGAGTTTCTACACAACCCAGGTGCACCGGATCTCATGAGAATGGAATACCTACAAAGTCAATCATTAAAAGCTGAGCTGCACAAAAAACCTTCCAGAAAAAACAAGCAACCCAATTAAAAAATGGGCAAAAGAGCTAAGTAGGCATTTCTCTAAG
>NW_007741909.1:22169-23555 GCF_000696425.1 Galeopterus variegatus
CACTGAACCAACACTGGAAGCACCCTGATCTTACAAACCAGGGTAGGGGTGTGCTGAGGACATTAGCTGCATCCCCCTGACATCTGCATTCAGCCCAGCAATGACCAAATCACCACTGGAAGCCTCCTGGTTTCCCCTGCAGGAATGAGGGGGTGCCATGGGCCTCAACCATGCCCCCCTCTTTACTCCTTCTCCCACCTTATTTCCTTTCCCTTTCCCTTCCCCCGCTTCCACCCAATTGCTGTGCAACAACTTAGAATGTACAAACAGATGGAGCCAGGGACTGACCCCTCCTCCTGCGACCAGGCAAGGAGCACACCAAAAACGCTACTTCCATGTGGGTGGCCCAGCACAGCCACCACAATAACCTTGACTGCTGCGAAAGCAGATAGACAGCACAACCACCATGCAGATGGCCTGCCAGCCACTCGAGTGCATTGACACAAGAAGAGTCACCAGTGGAGACCAAAGAAAAGAAGAGGATGTCTCTCTCCACAAAGCCCATGCCAGAGTAATAGAAGAAGCATCTGCTCTACGATAATAGTGGGGGACCTGAACACACCTCTCTCAGCACTGGACAGATCATCTAGGCAACCAATCAACAGAGTAACCATTACTTTTTCAGATGGAGAGAAGAAATCTAGGATTATCAGAGGTGGGAGGGGGAAGGGAGAGGGGAATGGGGAGAGATTGGATAAAGGGCATAAAGAATAAGTACAATTTGTAATAATATATATGCTAATAATATTGATTTGATGAACATACATCATCAACGTTGAACCCCCAAAATATGTATAATCAATTATGATTCAATAAAAAAAAAGGCAGAAAATAACATGTGTTGACGAGGATGTGGACCCTTGTGCACTGCAGGGATATAAAACGGCACAACTGCTGTTGAGAACAGTATGGTGGTTCCTCAAAATTTTAAACATAGAATTACTATATGATCCAACAATTCCACTTCTGAGCATATGCCCAAGAGAAGTGAAAGCAGGGACTCAGATATTTGTAGACCCATGTTTATAGCAGCATTATTTCCAATAGCCCAAACATGGAAGCAACCCAAGTGACTGTTAATGGGTGAGTGTATAACAAAATGTGGCATATACGTACAATGGAATATTACTCAGTCTTAAAAAGGAAGGAAATTCTGACGTATGCTATAATATGGATAAATCTTGAAGACATTATGCCAAGTAAAGCATTAAGCCAGTCACAAAAGGACAAATGCTGTGTGATTCCACTTATATTCATATGAGGTACCTACAGTAGTCATGTTTATAAAGACAGAGTAGAGTGGTGATTTCCAGGGGCTGTGGGCCGGAGAGAATAGAGAGTGATTGTTTCATGAATACAGAATTTCAGCTGGAGAAGATAAAAAGT
>NW_007741910.1:0-8280 GCF_000696425.1 Galeopterus variegatus
GGGTTGCGGTCCGTTGCCAGACACGAAAAAAGACAAAAAGGAAAAAAAAAAAAGATGGATGGATAGAGGGGTGGATAAAGCAAATAAAGCACAATGTTATAGACTCTAGAGTGGTATATGGGTGTTCGCTTTACAATTCTTTCAACAGTTTTGTACATTTGAGATTTTTCACAATAAAATGTTGGGAAAAATTAACACTTTGTAGTGGGCAATCTCAACCGACCTCTTTCAGTTACTGAAACAAGTAGATTACTTTCAAGGGAAGACAGACTGACAGCTGATTCCTCATCTTCAGGAATGGAAGGCAGAAGACTGAAATCATATCTTCAATCGTGCTGGGAGGGAGGAAAGTTATTCCCAGCAAGAAGGTCTTTCAGGAATAAGAGGGAAACAAGGCACTTCAGACCAGCAGTGACTGCGAGCTTCTCCCCAGCAGACCTGCACTAGAGGAAGTTTGAAGGCTGTGCTCCATGCAGGCGGTGAGATGCAAGGTGACAAACACGCGGGAAAATCTAAATGAATGGCAGGTAAAATAATGCTTCGTGGGTGCTGCAGGTCATATTACCCAATAAGCAGACTCTGAGAGGCATATTTGTATTCAGGAAGTTTCTTGGGATTCACACCTGCTGGGGAGCAAGGGCAGTGGGGTGGGAAAAGTGGGGTGGAAGGTGAGCTGCAATGCAGTCACAGCCCAGGCCTCGGCTGACCCTACGGGGAGCTCTGGCGCTGGAACAGCCCTTCAGAGTGCACTGCATTCGAGCTGCAGGGGACTTTATACCAGGCATTGGATATGGGTTGCTCTCAGGAAGGGGACATGACCTTGGACAAGGGGGGCTCTCTTCAGCTGAGAGAGAGTCCTGCAGAGGGACTCAGCTGAGAGCTGTCAGGCAGAGCATCCCAGGCAGGTGGGAGAATGCAGCTTTGTCATGGGTGGAGTGGGTGGGCTGGGGGTGGGAGCGATCTGGGGGCACATCATATCATGCATTACATAGTGTTGATAAAGGACATTTTAAAAATAGGCGGGCAATAGTAACATATTTGAACAACAAAAAGACAAACAACCCAATTGGAAAATGGGCAAAGAAATTGAATAGACATTTCTCCAAAGAAGATTTACAAATGGCCAATGTGCACATGAAAAGATGTCCAACATCATTAATCATTAGGGAAATGCAAATCAAAACCACAATAAGGTACAACTTCACACCCTCTAGGATAACTATAATAATTTTTTAAACTGGAAACAACCAATGTTGGCGATGATGTGGAGAAATTGTAACCCTCATACACTGCTGGTAAGAATGTAAAGTAATCCAGCCATGGAAAATGGTTTGGTGGTTCCTCAAAAAGTTAAACATGAAGTGACCATATGGCCCAGCAATTCATAGGTATATACCTGAAAGAATTGAAAACCAGGGCCGGCCTGTGGCTCACTTGGGAGAGCGTGGTGCTGATGACACCAAGGCCATGGGTTTGGATCCTATATAGGGATGGCCGGTTGGCTCACTTGGGAGAGCGTGGTGCTGACAACACCAAGTCAAGGGTTAAGATCCCCTTACCAGTCATCTTTTGGAAAAAAAAAAGAATTGAAAACAGATGTTCAAATTTAAATTTGTTCACAAATGTTCCCAGCAGCACTATTCACAGTAGTCATGAGATGAGCACAGCCCTAATGTCCACCGACGGATGAGTGGACAATGCGTGGCACAGCCTACAATGCAATATTATTCAGCCATAAAGAGGGCTGATGTACTGATTGATGCATGTTATGGTGTGAACGAACCTCGAAAATTTGCTAAGTGAAAGACGCCAACCCAGAAGGATATATTGTGTGATTCTTTTTATATGAAATAACCAGAATAGGTAAATCTACACAGACAGAAGACAG
Organism: Galeopterus variegatus; assembly: GCF_000696425.1. Taxonomy (NCBI): domain Eukaryota; kingdom Metazoa; phylum Chordata; class Mammalia; order Dermoptera; family Cynocephalidae; genus Galeopterus; species Galeopterus variegatus. Next base: position 1,889 of record NW_007741910.1, read on the forward strand.
ACTGGGGGTCACCAGGGGCTGAGGAGAAGGAGGAATGGGGGAAGATTGCTTAACGGGTATGGGCTTCCTTTTAGGGTGATGAAAATGTTTGGGGGCTCCATAGAGGCCAATTGCACAACATCATGAGTGTACTGAAGTGTTCTCTTTAAAATGGTTAATTTTATTAATAAACAAATGAAAGGGATACATTCATTAACTCATCCAAAAAATATTTACTGTGCCCAGGCATTGAGACGGGTATTATAGGAACAGTCATAGTCCCTGTTTTCATGGAGCTTACGGTCACACGGAGGAGTTATTCATTAAACAATAAAAATGGAAGTAAATAAAATAATACTAAGATATCAGCTGGGGCAGGGTGGATGGTGGGTGGTAGATGAGTTGCCTGGGGTCCCCACCCTGTGTGGGAAGAGGAGGTAAAGCCATTTACTGCACTGGACCATGGCCTGTGGAGGATGCTCATACCCACCCCCATATATCAAAAGTGGGCAATGTCCTCTGCTCGCCATTAACTGCTCATGCCCTGTCCTGCATGGGGCTGGAATATATCCATCTTGTAAAAACTGCTTCCAGATTTCAGTGACATCTGTAGTAGATTTTAGCTTATCATCACTTCTGATTGCTCTTGAATCTGCAAAACACCATACTTTTTTTTTTTTTTAAAGATGACCAGTAAGGGGATCTCAACCCTTGACTTGGTGTTGTCAGCACCACGCTCACCCAGTGAGCAAACTGGCCATCCCTATATGGGATCCGAACCCGGGGCCTTGGTGTTATCAGCACCGCACTCTCCCGAGTGAGCCACGGGCCGGCCTGAAAACACCATACTTTTGAAAACGCTGGCCCTCATGATTGGTTGAGGAGAGGACTGCCATCTTCTTTGCTCCATAACTGCAAAATATTTTCACGGTTAGATTTATAAGCCCCACTTAGAATGATCAATCCAATGAATTATTTTCATTTCAACATCATCTGCTTTCTCCCAACCACCTGAGTGAATATCCGCCTTTATCATTGGTCCATGTACAGACACTATCCAGCAAAGCTTGTGTACAAATGTCATAAAAAATGAAAGAATGTTACTATACGTCCTTTTAGCAAAATGGATCCCACTTCTCGGCACGAAACATTGCGTTAGCACGTCTTCCTGTAGAAAGACTAATGGACGAGAGTGCCGTATTTCCCTTCTGTCGTTAGAGGAATGAGTATCGTTCACTCGTTGATGCTTGGATTTGAGAAAATTCACCTGGGGTGCGGTCACCAGAAGATGGGGACGATCACTCTGAGTGTCTAGACACAGTGCTGTTCTGGGCCCCTCTGCACACTTCTGGTTGTCCTCTGGTTGTCCAACAGCTGCAAGCAGGGCAAGCGGTGACTGCCGCAGCTCGCAGCTCCCTCCTCTCCTGCCAATTGCTGCAGCAGAACAGGTTCTGCCTCGTCTGCAGTCAGCAGTCGTGACTGACTGATGGGGGGATAAGAAGCCCAGTCCTTGCCTCAAGGTAGGTTCACCTCTGTGGTGCCATTGCTGCTCCCAGCTCTCCGAGGAACCGGGCTGAAGCTAGACTCCACCCACGGCAACAGCCCTGCTTATCTTCCTTCCTTTGCCCCATCCTGCTTCCCTCACTCCGTTCTCCTTGGAGCACACTGAAATAAAATGTTTTCAAGAATCCCCATGGCAGGCTCTGCTTCTAGGAACTTGACCTAAGATAGTTGGAACCAGAAGTAATCCTATGAAGCAGACCCTAAAGACGGGATTCCTTAAAGTTGACTCATTGGTCAACTGGTGATGAGGACTTATCATGGGTGGCAGGTGGAATATTGACCGTCCCTAACATGCTATAGCAGTACGGTGGCTAAAATTTCCCCCTGTGGTACCCTGGAGTGGACAGCAGTATCTGTTCATGGTCTTCTCCAGAGCAATGTTAATTCTCCTGCTCTCTGTCATAATACAGTTCGGAGGGACCTGAACCATCCAGATATTCTGCAAAATAGCACATTGGTCCACCATGTTGAGGGTATCACGTTAATCAGAGCAGATGAAAAAGAATGGATAACTTGGTAAGTCACATGCACTGCAGGGGATTGGAGGCAGACCCCACAGAGAATCAGGAGCCTCCACGTGGGTGAAGTTTTTATGGGCGCATGCTGGGAAGTCCTTTCCAAAGTAAAAGATAAGTTAGTGCACCTGGCACCTCCAACCACCAGGAGGAAGCACAGTCCTTGCTAGGCCTCTTTGGGCTTTGGAAGCAGCATATTCCTCATCTGGGAATGTGGATCCAATCCATTTATCAGGTCACGTGGAAGATTGCTAGTTTTGAATTGGGCCAAGAGCAAAAAGGGCTCCACAGTGCTGTAGGCTGCGGTAGGAACAGCTTCATGGCTTGTGCCACATGACTCGGTAGACACAGTGGAACTAGAGGCGGTGTGGCCGAGAAAGATGCTCTGTGGAGCCTTTGCTGAGCCCTTAGGAGAGTTACGGTGCAGACCCCTACTGTTCTGGAGAAAGTCCTTGCATTATGCAGTGGAGAAGTATTGACCATTCAAAAGGCAGCCTGATTTGCTTCTGGGCCCTGGTGGAAACTGAGTGTCCAATGAGACATCAAGTGTCCAATGACCAGAACTTCCTGAAATGAGCTGATTCTGCCAGCCCCACGGAGTCTTCTGGTCAGGAGGGCCCAACAGAAATCCACAGTAAGATGGAAGATGTACATCTGGAAAATGTCAGAGCAGGTCCAGAGGTCACGAATAGGCTGCACAAGCAGGTGGTCCAGACTCCCCTGTCACCTGCACTATTATATCAACACATCTCCCTCAATGCACATCCGTGGGCTCATGGGGGCTTCCCAGTGATCCGCTGTCAGAGGAGGAAAAAGTTTAAGCTTGATTCATAACACATTGGCTCAGTATTTGGGGGCAGGATGAAAACAGACTGCTGCGACACTGTAATCCCATTCTGGGGCTCCTGAAAGACAGCGGTGAGGGGAAATTCTCCCAAAGGGCAAAGATTCCAGTGGTGTGATCAGTCATCCACTCTGGATGGAGAGAGAAATGGCCCGAGGAAGAGTAAGCACGGATTCATTCCCTGGGGGAAATACACTGGAATGGTGGAGACGCTGTGAAAATGGCCAGAGTAGGAGTATTTACACTATGAAAATCAGCAAAGACTGCGCATCAGGGCTTGATTTTTTTTTTTTTTTTTTTTTTGGTGGATTGCCCAGAATAAGAAAGCAATGTCCAGCCAGCCGCCAAAACAAAAACAAAACAAAAACAATAAAAAAAAAAGTGACGAGTGTCTGCAGCCATTATATTGTGAATTGCACCCCAAAAATGAGGTAATATCTTTCCAGTCTTTGAAAACTATTATCCGATTAAGTAAAGAAGTCACTCATATCTGGTGCACAAGAGAAGTTCTAACATATGTCTTTGTTTTACTTTTGTCGTGCTCCTTAATGTTAACAGAAATATCAACCAACATTTATGTAAGCACTCCTTGGAGGGTTGGTTGTTAATATTTACTGGGACATCGATGGTCTGGGAGGCAAGTGGTGGAGCAGGAGCAGGCCATCACCACCACTCTCGCCGACCCGCCTGGACAATCTGTGCTTCCCTGCCAGGCAACTTTATGCTCCGTGGGTCCGAGGTCCCGGGTGTCAGAGCAGGTGCTTACACCATGGGAAACAGAGTTCTGTTGAACCTAAAGTCACAGCTGCTGCCCAGTCACTTTGGCCTCCTCATGCCTGTAGAGCCGAAGGCTCAGGAAAGGTTCACCATCCTGGCAGGGAAATCACCCAGACCATTGCGATGATGTTGCATAAGGAGGCCGGGTGGGAGAGGTTTGGCAACTCAGTTTTCTCTGTAAATACAGCAGCAGTGGCCTGACAAGGTTTTGGTAACCAGACTCTCAGAATCCACCTGGCCAGCCACCTAGGGGAGCAGAAGTGCTGTCTGGGGCAGAGAGGGATCCAGCGGAAGTGGAGGGGAGGATGATTAGTGTCGGGGACAGCCCCAGCACACATGCAGCAGCCAGCATGTGGTGCTTCCCACTAACCCTCCTCTTGTAAATGTCCCCAGAAAGTGTAACCAACCAGAAGCCTGGAGAAGCTGTGCCTGGACAGGACGACCTCATAGTGAGAAGTGAGGGGGGCAGGAAGACAGGAGCCTGGCCCCGGACGCTGTTGAAAGCACTGTATCAGCACTGCGCTGTGTGCCTCCAGACTTCTTTTAGGGGAGGGAAATAAACATCGGGCCGGCCCGGTGGCGCACTGGATAGTGCGCCGCTTGGGAAGCGCGGCGGCGCTCCCACCCGAGGGTTCAGACCCCACATACGGACCGGTTTCCGCTCGCTGGCTGAGCGAGGCGCGGGAGCGGCGCCGAGGGTTGCGATCCCATTGCCGGTCTCCGGTCCGGTACGGGGGCAACACTGAGGGTTGCGATCCGTTGCCGGACACGGAAAAAGACAAAAAGACAAAAAAAAAAAATAAAAGAAAGAAACATCTATCTTGTTTTGCATATTTTTTCTGATATATGCAGCTAAACCTAGTCCAAACTGATACAAAAAGGAAGATAGAGCCAGCCCGGTGGCGCACTTGGTAGAGGGCGGCGCTTGGGAGTGCGGCGGCGCTCCCACTGAGGGTTCAGATCCCATATAGAGACTGGTCCGCTCACTGGTTGAGCGTGGTGTGGGCGCGACACCGAGGGTTGCAATCCCGTTGCCGGTCACGAAAAAAGACAAAAAGGGAATAAAAAAGGAAGATAAATACTCCCATGTAAGACAGGAAGGAGAGGTGTTAGAATTCCCCCACACAACATCAGAGCAAACAGAAGGCTTAGCCAGAGCAGCCTGAGCCAACCATGAACAAGAAGATAATAAACAGCTTAGCAAATATGCAAGCTTAATGCAGTGAGAGTAAAAGGAAGCAAAGATATGTGTCGTGAAAAACAAAAAAGGTTGAGGAGGTTTCCAGATGAAAGGAGAATGCTCTAAGCGAATAGTGTCCTCCCCAGATTCCTATGTTGAAGCCCTAACTCCCAATGTGATGGTATTTGGAGATGGGGCCTTTGGAAGGTGAGTAGGGTTAGATGCAGTCACAAAGGTGGGGCCCTCATGATGGGATTAGTGCCATTATAAGAAGAGACACCAGGGGGCTCGCTCCCTGTCTCTGCCATGTGAGGATGCAGCAAGAAGGCAGCAGGCCAGGAGGAGAGCTCTCACCAGGAACTGACCAAGCTGGCACCCTGAGCTTAGACTTTCCAGCCTCCAGAACTGTAAGAAAATACGCTTCTAGGGCCAGCCCGTGGCTCACTTGGGAGAGTGTGGTGCTGACAACACCAAGCCAAGGGTTAAGATCCCCTTACCTGTCAACTTTAACAAAAGAAAAAAAAGAAAATACACTTCTGTTGTTTAAGCCACCCAGTGTACGGTATTTTGTTATGGCAACCAGAGCAGACTACAGACACATTTCTACTAAATACAATGTGTGATCCTTATTGGATGCTAATTTTTGTTTTTTTAATCTGCAAAGGAAAATACTGGCAATGTTAAAACAAACAAAAGAGACAAGCGTAAAAACAAATAGGGAGGAGATTAGTGGCAGAGAAGNCACCTCTATTTTAATATTATAATTAAATTAATATGAATATAATGGGCAATCAAACATTTTACAAAATACCATTCAATAGTTTGGGTTGTGATGTTTTTTTAAAAAAGATATTCAAGGCACAATTTATGCATATGCCCACATTATAGTGCAGAAACAGATGCACCAAAAATTTAACCTTTTAAAGGCAAAGAGTGTAATCAAAAGGAGTAGGAAATAAGGTCTTTTTCTGAAAATTTTCCATAGCCTGAAATGCAACAGGAATCAGCACACCACTTCTCATTATGAATGCATTACATCAAGTGTCACAGGCATATAAATAAACAAACAAGGGTGTTTTCCCCTGCTTTATTCATTTATTGGACATAAACCAACACCATTCTGCAGCAAATTCTTCTACACAAGGAAACTTGCCTAATCCCTTCCAAAATGTCCTAAGAAAATAAAATAAGTAGAATTAAAGCCGTACTATGCTAGGGCACATCTATATTTCTGACAACTATAGATTAATCAGTAATACCTCTCAGTGCACCAGGAAGCAGAGAGCATGGAGAACTAATAAAAGTAATGATGTCTTTGTAGTACATGAACTCACTGCTATTAAATCTCTTCTGAGAAATGGGATGAGCCTGCCAAGTTTGTTGGGAGGATGGCTGAATCGTAGGCCGTTGAAGTGAAAATAAGTAGTGTCATATGGCGACAGTGGCTTAAGAGGGATAATGGGTGTTAATGCTCAGAAACTGAATGCTTTATCTAGCCTTCAACTTTATTGGGAAGTGATGATGACACAAAGCC
>NW_007741910.1:8522-23551 GCF_000696425.1 Galeopterus variegatus
AGCCTGCCAAGTTTGTTGGGAGGATGGCTGAATCGTAGGCCGTTGAAGTGAAAATAAGTAGTGTCATATGGCGACAGTGGCTTAAGAGGGATAATGGGTGTTAATGCTCAGAAACTGAATGCTTTATCTAGCCTTCAACTTTATTGGGAAGTGATGATGACACAAAGCCAGATTTATCATATTTGTACTTGTTAGCAAAATCTACAAATAAAATCATAGTTTTATAATATCCAAAGCTTGGGTATATCGTGTTGCCATCAATATTGAGGAATTAATAGAAATACAGCCACATCAAGCTGGTTAGTTAGCTCAGTTGGTTAGAGCATAGTGTTATAACACCAAGGTCAAGGGTTCAGATCCCCGGACTGGCCAGCCACCATAAAAGGAGAAGAAATCCAGCCACGTATTGTAAAGTTCATATTTTTCATCCAATGACTGATAATCATTTGCTATGTCTGTTTAAAGATAGAAAAACCTATTGAAGTGCCTTAGTTATCCAGAATCCCTGAAAAATCATGATGATGTCAAAGTGCTACTCAAGTTGTGTATCAGTCAAATACTAAGCAGGAAACAGTGCAGGAGTCTCAGATAGTAACAGTGGGGCACGTTTACCAACTGAGTCTATAGGGTCAAAGCAAGGGAGAGAAAGGGACTGGCTGGTTAGCAGTGTTATAACACCAAGGTCAAGGGTTCGGTTCCCCATACCTGCCAGCCGCCAAAAAAAAAAAAAACAAGGGAGAGGTTATGGAACTTGGAGATAGAAAAGGCTGTGCAGAAAAGATTCACCCTACAAGAGCTGTAAACTTCCGAAGAGGGACATTGCCAGCCTGAAGCCACCCTGCCAGGAAAGAGATGGAGGAATAATGCCCCAGCTTTTCTTCCCTCTAGTCTCCAGCAGGTGCCGCCCATTGACCAAACCCCACCATCAGTCTCTGGGGCACTGAGCAGGGTGGACAGAGGATTAAGAGTGGACTTAACGGAGCAAATGGAGGTTATCCTACACAGGTGGGAAGACAGGGCCATGCTTTACACAACCTCTAGTTTTACCTACGGCTTTATTTTATTGATAATTCCCTAGATGGGATTATTTGCTTGGTTTCAACTCTCGCAGGATCAGTTTTAACCTAAGAGTGGGTGAAAGACATTAAACCCCAACAGTCAATTTCCTTAAGCATTTCCGGGTAACATAATCTCCTGCTTCCCCACATACATACACACACACACAAAAAAAATCAAGAATTCTCTCTCACTTAAATTCCCAGGAGGTATTTATTTTCATCCTACAAAGAATGTCTGATGTTGAGTGGTGACGTTTTTTAAAGAGAATAATTAAACTCTCAGTTTTTTCCATTTACAAATCAGGTAAGCAATGTACTTACTCTGAACGATGACAGTTTTTTGGCTGCTTGTGAACCCTGCAAATATTGATCAGTTAAAAATATTCGGATGCTTGCATCTCCTGAATTTGCTTACTGCAGCCCTCTTCCTGGCTGGCCAGGAGAGCACCAGCAGTTTTGTTATCATGATAAATTACCCTCCCTGGTAGGTCACTCTTTTTTACCTAAAGTCACAATTTGCTCCTTCCTTTAGGTCACAACCTGATTTTTCAGGGTGACAGATTTATTGCTTGCTTTGTACTCCAAAAACAAATCACCAACATTGCTCAAAATATAGTCCTGTCACAATAACTTTGGATATTTCCCAATGGGAATGAGACCCACATTCCTGTTTGAATGTGGAAGAGAGGGCATTTCCGCATTTCTCTGGATCAGAGCTGGGAGGACAGCAGGTTTAAGTCACACTGCCACTTTAAGCAATAGACGAGCGAAGTACAGTATTGTTGGCATAGTCTTGGGGAATCTTTTCCTCTTTTGAGGAAGCTCAGAAAAGCTGAGCAAACAGCTACTTCTGACCTCTGAAGCAAGCCTTTCTCACACTTTTCTCAGCAATTACAAAAGTGTATTTCCCATTAAGTAGCCCTACAACCTGAGAATAAAGCTATGATGTTCCCATGGTTGGGAGGCCACGTAGCAGAGTTCTCACAGTGGAATGTGGGCGATTAAAAAATAACTCAAATTCAGTGCATGCTTCCTTCACCCACCTGCCAGCTGAGTATGCTGCAAATTTCAAGCCGTGTGTCTGGTCCAGCTCCTGCTCTATACACTTCTAAGAAAGTCTCAGCTCTACACGCACTGGGGTCTCTAATCTCAGCTGAGTCTTATTTAACACATTCCAGCATCCTAGGATCACTCCCTCTTTTTTTTTTTTAGGGTAAACTAGTACAATTTCCTGCTTTCGATGTGCAGAAATTTTAGATTTGACAAACTTTTCCACATCATAATCAGATAGACACATAGAATTTCAAATATCAAATACACTCGCTGTTAATTCATGCACTTTATAACTTCAGTTAATTCTTCAAATGTTTAGACTTCCGAGCTGCTAATGACACTAAATTCAATGCCACATTTATTGAGTCTGTCAATCCACTCTGTTCTGGGGAAACCTGCTTCAGGTGTGAAGGTGCCGCCCACCTTAGGAAGATCAGAGGCATCATTTAGAAGGGTCATGGCTGCCTGAACCATGGCTATAGGGGTAGCCACGTGGCCAGCCTCTGCAGAAAACAGTTGACCTGGTCCTTTCACCCGAGTACAGATTCTGATATTTGCTTTATTCTTATCAGTACCAAGGTCTTGGCTGTATCTTGACCAAATGTCAGCATAAATGATGAGGCATCAATATGTTTTTGTGTTGGAACTTGTGAAAAATAACCAAAGGAGAAGAGCCATGGGAGTTTCATGAGAAGTTTCCTTCCAATGTCAACTCTTATAAAGTATAAAAAGAAAAGTCCTGAAAACATCAGCTTAATAATAGAGGTGATGCCTCCCACCATTATGAAAGCAGCACATAGAATGCTGGAGCGGGCTTTGAGGAGAGAGACATCTTTTTCCAGTCTGTGCGGGTGACTCTCCTTGTATCGCTGCAGTCGAGTGTCTGGCGGGCTGCCTGCATGGTGGCTGTGGCTCCTGCTGTGGCATCAAGCTGCTTTTGCAGCAGCTGTGGCTGTGGCAGTGGCTGTCGTGGGGTACCCATGTGGCAGTGGTGTTTTCAGCATGTTCTTTGCCTGCTTCCAGACAGAGGGGGCTACCCTTGGCTCCTAGGACCCCAGGCATGCTCTCGCTCCCCTCACCACTCCTTCTTTAACCTAAGCTCATCTTCCTTCAGAGAACTAATCCTTTCCTAGAGTCTAATGGGACCGTAATCTCAAGAAAAGTTCTTTAGATCCTTCCACTCCTTGACTCATTCATCTGAAAAGTTATCATATCTCCTAAATATGTTCCAGATGTATAAGGGCATGTTGTGTTCCCACAATGGAATATTATTCAATGACTAAAAAAAAGGAAAATATACTAATAATAAATGAGTGAAAAATAACTGCAGGTTTCACTGTAGATGAACATCAGTAACATAATATTGAAGGAGGGAGAGTCACAAATAAATACATACTGTAGGATTCTGTTTATATATCAGGTAAAAACAGGCAAGGTGAAGCAATATTTCACTCTGCCATGAATAGCATTCTATAGCAAGTTGTATAACAAGGTCAAATATAGATAGCCATTATCTATACCTGTGAGGGACTGAATGTTTGTATCCCCCCAAGGTTCATATGTTGAAATCTTATCCCCAATGTAATGGTATTTGGAGGTGGGGCATTTGGGAGGAGATTAGGTCATGAGGGTGGATTCTCATGAAAGGGATTAGTGCCTGTTGGGAAAACAGAATAATTTAATCAGGCCCCCTTGGCTTAGGTACGATTGTGGGTGGTGCAGCACATTCTTTGTAAATAAGTTGTGTGTGGGTGGAGTTAGTGCATATGGGCAGTGCAGCCACCTTGGCTGGCATCTAGTTCCTTGGATGTCTGCTACGCATGGCCATGCTATCAAACCTATGGCTTCCAAGGACCTGTCTGCTGGTTACCTAGCTCATAGACCTGCATGTGAGGGGTCTGGTGACCCAACCTGGCACATGAAGGGTTTGTGACCCAGTCTGAATGGGCTTGAGGGGTCTGTGAGCTCCAGACCCAGCCCGAGCTCGACAGTGCCCTTTAAAAAAGTGGCCAGAGAACTAGCTCCCTCTTTTTCTGCCAGGTGAGGACACAATGAGAAGACAGCAGAGTCTGCAACCTCCCCAGAACCGGACCATGTGGGCACTCTGATACAAGCCTTCCAGGCTCCAGAACTGAGAGAAACAAATGTATGTTGTTTATAAGCCACCCCGTCTATGATACTTTGTAGCCCAAACTGACTAAGACAATTTCTTTTCTTCCCCACGTTATTACTGGGTTCTTAAGAACAGAACATACCCAGAACACTGACACCAGTATCTGCCTAAGCAGATGAGCTTTAACACAGAAATATTTTGTTTTATTAGAAAACAAAAGACCAATTGGCAGAAATAAGAGTTTAAATTCTCACTTATTATTTCAATTCAACAAATATTGCTATTATAATAATAATAGCTCATAGTAAATCAGTGTCTATGTGCCAGGCCCTGAGCAAAGCACTTTATGTAGATTATTTTATGTGATCTTAACAGTTACCATATGTAGTAGATGTTATTAGCATTTTCATTTTTCAGAGTCCGTCTGAATTAGGACTCATCTATTCAAGTCAATAAATATTTCTTGTGCACCTGTTATGTGCAGGGCACTGTCCTAGGCATTTTGGAGCCTATAAAAATTGCAACACAAGTGATTATGCTACAAGATACTATAGGGCTATGAGGTATCCTAGGGGAAATACAATTGCTTTGGTAGCTCAAAGACAGGCATGACCACAGCTCTAAAGGAATCCGGAAAGGCTTCATTGAATAGATGTTAGTATATTATGGCTTTAAAACCAAGGAAGCCCCTCCCCTTCCTTCCCTCTGCACAAACCAAAAAGTCCCTGCCATGGGCCTTTAACAGAGGCACCATTGCAGCAGAACGCTGCCTGCACAACTCCATCTGGATTGCAGCACGGGACTTTTAGTCTCTACTGCCCCACCCACGTGGTCTTTTCAACTCTGATTTTGTGTTTCAATTCTGCTTGTTGTTGGTGTCACCTGCTCATAAATTGGTTTCCTACCACAGCCTATTCCAACCTCAGCCTGTCCTACGTCCCCTGGAAAGATCTGTTAGGATTCAACAGATCATGTCCACAGAAGAACTCTAGGTTCTTCAAAGGGTCATGCTATATAAGGAAATATATGGAGATTTTAAAGTGTATCATATCACTGAATTCAGTTAGTAAAAAATTAAGATAGCAAAAAATATTGGATTGTATTTGGCAGCGGTAATGAACGTGCAAGTCATTTAGGGGAAATATCCTGGGCACATAACAACACTCGTGATTCCAACCCACTTGTATTTTTTTTCAATTTACATTTTGTAGATAATCTGTAATACCATGCCATCAAAAAAGAAATACTACCACAGGAATGAGCAGAATTTTCCAAGATCCCATCCAAACCACTCTGTACACATGCATAATCTGAGTAACAGTATTCTTTTTCATCTGTCAATCACTGTTTGTTTTCTTTTTGTGGCCATCAATAACTACCAATGCGATAAGCCAGAAAATGTCATGTACAGAGAGGTAATTGAAATGGACTTTGCTACTCCATGGCTTATTTGAAGAAGCCACCTCAGGCATGAAATTTCAGAAGTTGGGGAGTGATTTCAAGCAACATGTCAGAATCCCCTCTATCTCCATCCGTGACTCCTTTTCTGGGCAAGCTCAACTCACAGGGAAATAAAAGAAACCTGATCCTGTGATCATAGGCTTTGAAAGTTCTGCAATGAAAATATTCTTTCTTTGTCATCACTTAGGGAGACTGTGTGGTCTAACTGGAGATCAGTAAACTCAAAGCAGAAAGATTTGAGACCTACTCTGCTATTAAATAATCATTAGACCTCATCTAAGTCAATCCTTTGGTTTCTTCCGCTATGAAATGGGTGGGGGGTGAACTAGATAATCTCTGAGGTTTCCTCGTGGATTTAATATTTTTGGACTAGATAACTTTCCATTTTGGACATACTCATTCTCTTATGCTTCCCATCAGGTGGTAGAAGAAATTCTTAGAGATGACAGAAGTTAGATTTCAGGTCAAAATCTTTATTAAAGATCAGATTTTTCTGTCTGTGAAATCAAGATAAGGCAAGAACCAATTCTCAATTTGATAGAAACAAATTGACTTTCTTCTTGATAAATTCAAATCAAACACAAAAAATTTTAAAACTACACTAAAAAGCTTTTTGGCCAGCCCTGTTATTACATCACTGAGTCATTCAGATACTTAAAAGTAAAATGTGCTTATAAGGTACCAGATAAAGAGGCCTATTTCAAGACTGACCCTGCCTCTTCTCCCTGTTTACTCTCAGGTTTCTTTCCTAAATGGGGCCTTCCCAGGCCACCCTTTCTAACAACCTATCCCCGGAGGCCCTAACCTCACCACTGCTACATTTTTTTCTTTAGCATTTGCCATCCTCTAACATATTAGATGTTAGCGCAGACTTATCTGTCTGCTCTCTCTGAAAGCAGGGTTTTGTCTATTTCATTCACTTCTGTATTTGTAGCACCTACTACTAGCACATAGTAGGCACTCAACAAATATTTGTTAAATGCATAAATGAATATTATTTGTTATTGTGATATAACAATTGCCATTTTTAAAATAGTGGCAAACATTTGGCTATACCCAAAATGCAGGCAGCCCCTGCTCTCGTGATGTCTCCCAGTTCCAGATTACAAGAAAGGCACACTTACACCCTACCAAAAAATGTCTAAATTAATGAGCACTACACAATGGCAATTATGACATCGTCCGAACGTCTCCGGCATAAATCAAGGGATATAGCTTCAAGATGATAAGAGAATCGAACACATTATTCTAGAGAGTTTTCATTGTGAGATTGGGTGACCCACTGAAGAAGCAGATATCTTAGAAGGCTTTTCTGATAAAGTAGCATCAGTATGAATGTATCCATGGACTTTGCTTCATTAAAATATTGCACAAATTTTAATGAATAGCTCCACAATAAAATAATTCTCTAACTTACATTTCAGAATAGAAGAAGATCCAGAATCTCCCTCTTGGGGTTTCTCCTACATTATTTCCGAACTCCAGCGGCTTATGCAATCTCGAGGGTAGGGGACAGGCAGTGAGATGTGCACTCCAGAGCATGAAAGACCATTCTGATGTCTTTCTACCTGTCCAGCTCTCAGTTCTCAGTTCTGCCAGCCTCACACACACTTACTCATCCATTTGACAAGTCTCCTTTATTTCTATATCCCAAAACCCAAGTACACTCCCAGCAGCTGGGTCACAAGTACTTTCTGGTAGGAAGATCTGAGCAGCACATCTCAGGGTCTGTCCATCAATGGAAGTACCCAAAAGGGTTTGCCTTGGGCTTTGAAACAATATCAAGAGATGGGTTCCAAAAAAAGCTTGAATATTGACATCATCACATTAAGTATTTCTCCCAAGGCAACATTTTTTGAGGAAAGGGTGCTTTTTGAATACACCTGTCAGCCCTATTTGGTTTTCAAAAATTTAGGCATATTACTTTAGGATCATTACTGCTGCATGTACAGGATGTCAAGGGTTGTTTTGTTTTTTGTGTTTTTTTTCATTTTATTAACATAAATTATTAGAATTCCTAAATGGACCATTTTTGACCTAATATTTATGTTTTTTAATAACTTGTATAAGAATGGCAACAGGTAAATTATTGTCAGAATATGCTAATATAATCTAATTTGAACTCATGAAACCAGACTGTGCAAAACATTGATCATTTAATGGTAATAGTTTGATAAATTGAGTAGAATGAACATATTACACTAAATTTAATGAAAAAAATGCTTACATTTTTGCTTTCAGCATCTCATGTGTATATTCAACTTGCTAACTGTAAATTTAAAGATAAGGTTTAATAGAATCTAAAAACAATTTTCAGAAACCTTAGGTAATAGAAATACACACAAATATTTCAGAAAAAATATTCTAAGGAAGGCAAGGCATTTCATGCGCCTACATTAGAAAATTCTGTAGGCCTGTGCAGAAACTCTATACCCATAATACATAAGCGGTTTCATTAAATTTTATAATTTATGCAGCAAAATAGTTCAAACATTCCCAGAACTTCATTTCCAATTATTAAATATTTTCTGCTCCCCTTTTGAAATCATTTGTTCATTTCTTGAAATTTTAGATTTTTGGTTTTCCTACACTCCGTACACCACTCAAAACTTCTAAAAGGATAGCTTCTACATCCTCCCTCACGAGAAGAGAGTTCTGTGGGTTATCTATATTTGGAAGACAAAAATTATCTGTGGGGAGAAGAGCAAAACTGATCCAATCTAATAAGCATGTGCTTAACCATGACTATGTACAGAACTCTGAGGTGTGAAACACCAGGATGCGCCAACGAGCACATGGCCCGTAGCAGATTACATTTCAGTGAAGGAGAAAAAGACACATACAGAAACTGAACCCATAAGGAAGCATATAAAAAAGATGAGTAGGGTGTAAGCATGAGCCCATCAGAAATAATAAGAGGAGATTTTAACTTTAAAAAGGGGTCTTGTACCAGCTGCCAAAAAAAAAAAAAAGAGAGAGAAAAAAAATGGGTGATTTTATAAATATCCTTAAATCACAGAAGATAGAAAACAGTTGCCTTTTGAAGGCACGGTCGAATAATGGATCTTATTATCACCATCACCATCTCCCCATCATCAAAACCTGGTTGCTATCAGTCCGTGACAATCAAGGGAGATTCCCTGGGCGACATCTTCAGAAGTTCCAGGCCTCAGAAGTCATATCGCCTCTTTCAGATCCCTGAACTCTTACTCTCGATGAGCACACTTCAAATGCTCTCCATGTAAAGGTTACCTTCCTCCTGGAGTGGTGGCTTATGTATCAGGAGAACATTGCTCATTCAGTCACCATTTATTGGGAGCCTATTAGGTGTCAGGCTCTCAAGAAAAAAAAAAAAGATCACATAAACTCTGAAGGAGTTAATTTTTTCTTCCACAGGACAAAGCCCAGTTTGCAATTAAATATGCGTCTGTGTGGTGATTGTTTACTTGAAGTCTGGCTCCTGCGTTACACTGTACCTTCCTCAAGGCAACGTAACACGGTGACTAATTTACAGTACTGTGAAATCATACGGCCTGGGTTCAAATCCTGGCTCTGCCACTTACTTGCTGTGTGATCTTGGACAAATTCCTCAGCCCCTCTGCACCTGTTTCATTATCTGAAAAATGATAACAGTACCTGCCTTTTACAGTTGAGGAAGTTAAACAAAATATGACATATGCAGTACTTAGTATAGTGCCTGCCATTTCACCTTGCTTAACAGTATATTCTTTGTCCCTGGTAATCACAGGTTCTAAATGAAATAAATTAGTTCATTTTGGTCATGTAATAGGATGTACAGTAGGTACAGACAGCACAGCTGAATCCCTTAATTCAACGAAAATTTGAGTACCTACTATATGCCAGGCATTATTTCAGGCACTGGAGACACAGCAATCAATACAACAGTCAAAAATCTCTGTTCTAGGCCGGCCCGGTGGCGCACTGCTACAGTGTGCCGCTTGGGAAGCGCGGCGGGGCTCCCGCCGAGGGTTCGGATCCCACATGCAGACCGGTTCCCGCTCACTGGCTGAGCGAGGCGTGGGAGCAACGCCGAGGGTTGCAATCCCGTTGCTGGTCCCCGGTTAGGTGCGGGGGCGACACTGAGGGTTGTGATCTGTTGCCGGACACGGAAAAAGACAAAAAAAAAAAAAAATCTCTGTTCTTACGGAGCTTATGAAATAATGGAGGAAAGAGATGCAAAACGTAATGGACACGGAAATGCTGTTGTATGTTTGAAGGTGACAAGTGCTAAAGGACAAAACAGCACAGGATAAAGGGCACTGGGAGTGCAGGGGAGTGAATTGCAGATTTAAATAGGGTGGTTAGAGCAAGCATCCTTGAAAAGGTGCCATTTGAACAAAGACTTAAAGGGAGGCGTAAGAGCAAGCCGTGCAGTTATCTAGGTAGTGCATTGCCAGTGCAAAGGACCTGAGGCAGGAGCGTGCCCAGCCAAGGAACAGTAAATGGGCAGTGGATTGGAGCAGAGTGAATAAGACGGGGAGGGGCAGCAGATGAGGTCGGAGAGTTTATGGCAGGGTGGGGCAGGAGCCCAGATCAAGTAGGGCCCTGTAGGCGTAGACCATGTGAAATCTTTGGCTTTTACTGAGTGAAATGGGAGCCCTTGTCGAGCAAAAGGATGATATGATCTGTCACAGACAGATATAGATGTAGATAAATAGATACACATTAAAGAATCAGAGCTGGCCGGTTAGCTCAGTTGGTTGGAGCATCAAGGTCAAGAACTCAGATCCCTGCACCGACCAGGTGCCCCCAAAAAAGGAATCAATCCGATTGTTTTCTTGAGAATAAATTGGATGAGGAAAGGAGACCAGTTAGGCAGCCACTATAATAAACGGGATGAAAGAAGAGGGTGGCTTAGACCGGAGTTGGAGGTAAGTGGCCAGATTCTGGATGTATTTGGAAGGTAGAGGCCAGAATTTCCTGACAGATTGATGTGAGTAATGAGGGAAAGAGGGAGCCAAAGGTATCTCCAAGCCTTTTGGCCTGAGCAACTACAAGGATGAGGTTGTCATTAACCAAAGTGGAGAAGCCTGTGAGTGGGCAGAGCTGGGGTCAGGGGGGTCCTGAGTTCAGTTCCGCACAGGTTAAGGTGGCGCTGTCTATCAGACATTCATGGAGCTGAGCAGGCCTATTGACGTACAGAGGAGAGTTCATATGTGGTGAGAAAGATGGATGAAAAAATAAACTCATGTGCATGTTATGGGATGTGAGCAAATACCAGAGCTCAGAATCACCAGCTCTGCCAAGGAGGGCAGCGGTGAGCTTTAATATCTTGGAGAATGATCAAGATTCCTGGTTGAAGAAGGGACAAAGGGCATCTCTAAAAGAAGGAAGATCCAGGAGTCATGAAAGGGGCAGAGAACCGCAAGAATCTTCTGCGGTTGTAGGGCCAAAGGAAGGGGGCAAGGAGCAGGGAGAAGACAGAAAGGAAGATTGTAGCCAGATCACAGGAAGCTAAAGCAAGTCAAGGAAGGTAAGACGCGGAAAACTAACATTAAGAACCATGTTCCTGGTGCTCTGTTCGCTGTCATTTAATTTTGCTTGTTTACAATCATTTAAAATGTTGCTTGAGACTGAGATTTCTAATGAAATCAAATATCCAAGAGGGCAATAGGCTTTACCCACTCCTGACTTGCTGAATGTCCACTCATAATGTGAGTATGAAGCACAAACACGTGCTTTACCGCTCAGCTCATCTGTCCTTTTGTGGTAAAAGTGAGACGACAGTGGCCATCCTCTTGGTGAGCCAGTCAGAACTCAGGATTGTCCCTCTTGGAGGAGAAAATCCTATGGAGTTAGAAAAAGGTGTCCTTTAGATTCTCCTGCCTTCAATTTATTCAGCTGACATTTATTTTATTCGGGCCCTTTTATGCGCTAGGTACTGCTGAAGGTGCTGATGCAGATGTAAGGAAAAAAGCAAAACCCTGCCTTCGTGAAGCATGCTTAATGCTCTCCAACTCCGTGGTTATGCAGAACGACCGTCCAAAGGCACAGCTGCAAATCTGAGCATTCCCAAGGGTTAGTCCTTGAATTAGAAACGTGAGCTGTTCAAAAGGTTTTTCCGTTGTTTGTTCAATCTTTTTGTAAAAAATCATTCAATGGAGAATGTTAACCAGCTAGTCAATTTGACCACTTTCTAGAAGATCAACATGTGAGAAATCAAGATAGAAGGTAATTCCCACAAAACTTTCCTCTCTAGGGAACTCCTGGGGAGAAACTGCCAGAATGTGAGTTTTCTGGTTACAAGGAAAAAAAATGTTGCAACTACTTAAATCAATAAATGATTACTTCCATCATCCCTGTGGCCACAAGTGTGGAAATATCCTGGCAGCACAGCCACTATTTGGGCTAACATTAGCACACTCAAGGAAAATCAAAGCATGTTCTTTTAGGCTGTCAAGCCCTCTTAATAGCTTCCCCCTCCCACCGTCTCTTAGATGGGACTGACATATATGCAGGGTAATGCAAGAAAGGCAAAGCCTTTGTCATCCACAGGGACTGTGGCTAAAACTGTCTATAGGATCTCCTCCCCAGATAATTGCATGTTATATCTGCCTAGATTAGCACGCGGGAGATTAAGTTAAATAAAGGAAACCCAGTAGATTGCACAGCCAACCTTTGCAGATCTCAGGCTCTTAGCACCTGGCGCTCCCTCTGCCAGACGTTTATATAGCCAGCTGCTCTCACGTAGCTTCCGAAGCTCAGACTTCATCCATCCAGAGGCCTTCCCAACCACTTCTAAGGAGGGACCCGCCCTCCACAGTGAGGGAGCCATCCTTCCAGGTAACTTGTCACTCTGAAATGTTCTTGATTGTTCATTTTTGCTCTCTATCCCACCTGAATATACACTCTACGAGGACAAGCACCTAACCTGTCTGGTTCTCTATTGTAAGACCAGAGCCCAGACAATGCCTGGCACAGGGCAGGTGCACAATAAGAATTGAATATCAAATGAGCCAACACACAGGACCTGAATGACCCAAGTGGTGGTCTACTGTGCCTGAAGTCTGAAGATCATTTCTCAATTGCTCCATTTCAATGGGTTAAATTCTTCATAAGCAAGTCAAAAGCAAGTACCCGTGGCAATTAACCAGAGCATTTAGATGCAAAAAAACTCACTTTGACCTCAAATATCCGTTTCAAGGGAACATTAATCTTTCAAGTTCCTCCAATTCCTGACTTTGTTTTTTATGCGTAAATCGTCCTATAAACAGCTTCTTTTCTTCAGACAGTGAGTAAGAGATTTTTCTCCTTCCTCAACGACTGGGAAATTTCAAATTAGTGAAGCACTAATAAATTATAGATATGTGTGCATTAGATTTGGGTTTTTTTTTTTTTTACTCTTCACTTCAATTAAAAATGGGGAGAATGAGAAGCCCTGGGTTCTAGTCCCAATTCAGCTGCTTACAAGGTGTGGGATCCTGTCCTCTCTGTGCCTCAGTTTCCTCAACTTTTTGAATGACGAGCTTCAGCTAAATAATAGCCAAGGTTTCTTCCATCTCTAAAAATTATGTAATTTTCTATCATTCCAGGGTTATAGAGAAAAAAGCATAGCTCTTGTTAAACTGTTTCTTAAATTTGTTTCTTCGTCTATTAAATTTTGTTCACCACGTTTCTAAAGTACTGAAGGTAAGCAAAGACGCATGAAGAGATTTTATAATCATTATGTACACACAAAAGTGCTTCAGTTGGATTAAAGAGTTAAATGCACAACACCAATAGCTGATACTTCTTACCTAGGCTAGCTCACTTAATCCCACACCAACTTTACGAACTGAGGAATAATATAATCATTTGTTTTACAAATGAAGGAAACTAAGGCTGGGGGGGAGGAACAATCTTACTTCAAGTCACACAGCTTGTAATGGCAAATGAGGATTTGTTTCGAGCCACGTCCTTGGCTCCACAGCTTAATCACCATGCTATATTGCCCCTGAGTACAAGACTTCTCAAAACCCAAAATAGGAAAAGACAATCTAAGCCAAAAAAAAAAAAAAAAAAAAAAAAAAAGTTATCTAATTTTATCATATGTGGATTCATCTACTTAATAATTAAAACTAAAACTATGTTAGAAAATAGCACGTGTATAATTTAAAAGGCAAATAAAACCTGAGGAAAATGCTTGCAACATTTATGACACACAAACTAACATTCTTTTTCTAGAAAGAACTCTTTAAATTAGAAGACAATGGCTGGCCAGTTAGCTCAGTTGGGTCGTGCATGGTGCTAATAACACCAAGGTCCAGGGTTCGATCCCTGTCCTGTGGCCAACCACAAAAATAAATAAATATATCAGAAAAGGCCAAAACCAAAAAGGAAAAATGGGCACAGGATATTAACATACAATCCAAGAAGAATAAATACAAATTGCAAACAAAATTTGAAAGTATCTTCCAAGTCTTGGCTATCAAAAGAATGTAAATCAGAAAAATAACATTTTTGCCTTTAAATTTATGTTTTTATATTAATATTTTTACTAAGACAGCTCAAGGACATATAAATGGGAACAACCTTTCTTGGAATTTTTTTTTTTTTTTTTTTTTTTTTTTTTTTTAGTGAATACCTGGGGTGTTAAAAGTAATCATTCCTGGCTGGCCAGTTAGCTCAGTTGATTAGAGTCTGGTGTTATAGCACCAAGGTTGAGGCTTCTGATCCCCATACTGGTCAGCCGCCCCCCCAAAAAGTAATCATTTGTTAAATGTGGAAAAATATTGATAATTTTGAATAGCTTGAGAACTACTGAAACTGAGTGGCAGACTCATGAGCGATCATTGTATTAGACTCTACTTTTGTGTTTATTTGAATTTTTTTATATTAAAGACATTTTAGATATTTAGATTCTTATATTGAAGATATTTTAATTTAAAATTTTTTATAAAAAAGTTTTACTTATAAATATTTTAATTGAAAAAATTTAATTTAAAAATACCATAGATATGCTAGTTACTCTGATTTGATCATCATACATTGTATACATTTATTAAAATCTAACTCACTACCCCATAAATGTGTACAATTACTAGGTTATCTATTAAAAATAATGTATCTGTGGAAAAAATAAAAATATAAATATTCAATTTCTTTTATGCAATAACTCAAAAAGTTTACGTACAAGATTATTCATCTTAGCCTTATTTGCAATAGCAAAAAAATCACCAAAAAGTACTTTTCTAACAATAGAAGATTTTTTTAATTCTGCCAGATTGATATAATGGAATATTAAGCAGCCATCAATAAATCATGTTCACAAAGAACGTTCCAGTGCTGGCCAGTTAGCTCAGTTGGTTAGAGTGCAGCCTTATAACACCAAGGTCATGGGTTTG
>NW_007741911.1:0-720 GCF_000696425.1 Galeopterus variegatus
GTACTATAAAGTGCTATGGGTAGCTTTTGTCCCCTAAGAAGGATACAGCTGTACATAGGCTGGTGGATAGGAGGGATGCAACTAGAAGCAAAGTTTATTACCAGCATTTTGGAGAAGGCAGGAGGACACTCAGGAGGAAAAGAGAAGGGCACTCTGTAATACGGCGGCTAGCTCTGTGGAAGGACTCGGTGTAGGAGCCCCACCTGGCAGTGTTTCTTAACCCTCTGTGGTTATGGGACTTTGTTAAGAAAAATGCACACATGCACCTGTATCGATCAGCTAAATGAAATTTTAGGAGACTCGTGGGCATATGCTCTATCCACAGGCACTTGAAGATGGGAAGCAAAAGAGAACCGACTTCTTGTGAGCTTTCAGGTAATAAAAGATAGAATTGAGTTGGCCTTGGGAAGAAAAAAAATATGTACTTTCTACGCAGTGACTTGGATTTTACAGCACAATCTACCCTAGTCTTTCAGGATTTTCAAAATAGCAAAAGACAGACCCAGTGATTTTTTCAGGGCCACTGAAAAAGCATGGTGTTGGAAAAAATATCCAACACTTGGAAATCAAGCCAAGGGACGACTGCATGTCCTTCTGCTGTCATACGGCAGCACCGTTCTACTCTCCTTTCCCTAGAGATTATTTAATTACATGGCAGAATACGCCTGAGTTTGACTTTTATTGTTACCACTTGATTAAAACCCACCCACTGTGAAGTTA
>NW_007741911.1:3253-3717 GCF_000696425.1 Galeopterus variegatus
TTGCCAACAACACCTGTTATGTTTCATCTTTTTGATTATAGCCAACCTAGTGGGTGTGAAGTGGTATTTCATCATGGTTTCTGATTTGCATTTCCCTAATGATTAGTGATGTTGAACATCTTTTCATGTGTTTGTTGGCCATTTGTATACTTTGTCTGGATAAATGCGTACTTGAATCCTTTGTCCATTTTTTGGGGGGGGTTGATTGTCTTTTTATTGTTGAGTTGTAAGAGTTCTTTACGTATTCTGAATACTAGTCCCTTATCCAGTATATGATTCACAACTATTGAAATTTTCTCCATTGCATTGTCTTGGCATCCTTGTCAAAATTCAGTTTACCATAAACATAAACATATATTTCTGGCATCTCAATTCTAATCCACTGATCTATATATTTATCCTTATGCCAGCGGCAGAGTTTTGTTTACTGTAGCTTTGTTTGTAAGTTTTGAAATATGGATGTA
>NW_007741911.1:3744-21289 GCF_000696425.1 Galeopterus variegatus
ATGCCAGCGGCAGAGTTTTGTTTACTGTAGCTTTGTTTGTAAGTTTTGAAATATGGATGTATAAGTACTACAAATTTGTTCTTGCATTTAAAGATTATTTTGGCTATTCTAGACACTGCTAATTTCCATGTTAATTTTGTATTCTGACAATTTTATATACCTGTCAATTTTTGCAAAGGCAGCTGAGATTCTGGTAGGAATTGTGTTGAATCTGTTGATCAATTTGTAGAGTATTGCCTAGTTAACCATGACTTCATATCCATGAAGATGGGATAAATTCCACTTGGATAAGTTCTTTCATATGTTGCTGGATTCAATTTGCTCAGATTTTGTTGTTGAGGATTTTTGTATCTATATACATAAGGGGTACTGGTCTATAGTTTTTTCTTTTTGTGATGTGTTTGTATGATTCCATCGGGGTAATACTGACCTCAAATAATGAGTTGAGAAGTGTTTCTCTCTCTTCCATTTTTTGGAAGCATTTCAGAGGACTGATGTTAATTCTTTAACGTTTGTTAGAATTCACTGGTGAAACATCGTGTCTTTTCTTTGTGGGAATGATTAATATTACTAATTCAATCTCTTTATTTATAATAGGTTTATTCAGGTTTCCAATTTATTCTTGAGTCACTGTTGGGAGTTTAATCACTCCAGGAATGTGTCCATATAATCTAAATGTTCTAATTTGCCAGTATATAGTTGCTCATAGTATTCCGTTGTAATCCTTTTTACTCCTATAAGGTCTGTAGTAAGTCCCCTCTTTTATTCATGATTTTAGTAATCTGAGTCCTCTTTTATTCTTGATCAGTCTCATTAGAGGATAGTCAGTTTTGCCAGTCTCTTCAAAGAATCAATTTTGGGGGTTGTTGATAGTCTCTATTGTTTTTCTACTCTCTATTTCACTTCTATCCATTCTAATATTTACTATTTCCTTTATTCTGCTAGTGAAGTGTTTAATCCACCTACATTTAGATTAGTTACTGATAAAGTGTGATTTACGTCTTCCATTTCGCTATGTTTTCTGTATTCTGTTTTTGTTGCTGTTGTTGCTCTTATTGTTTCTTTATTCTTCTATAAGATGTGTTAAATATTTCTAGTATCTAATATCATTTTAATTCACTTATTTCTTTTACTGCATATGTAGTATACATACACTACATGTATATATATTAGTTATTTTCTTAGTGGTTGCCCTGGGGAATTACAATTAGCATCTCACCTGCAATAATCTAGTTTGGATTAATATCAATTGAATTTCAATAGTACACAAAACTTTGCTCTTATATAGCTCTGTTCCTTCCCCCTCTTTTATGCTATTATTGTCAAAAAAAATTACATTTTTATATATTGTATGCCCATTCATACAGATTTATTATTATATATTTATGCAGTTCTCTTTTAAATCAGAAAGGAGAACAGAAGGGTTACAATGAATTACATTTTTATATATTGTATGCCCATCCATACAGATTTATTATATATTTATGCAGTTCTCTTTTAAATCAGAAAGGAGAACAGAAGGGTTACAATGAAAAATACATTTGTGCAGTATATTTTATTTACCAATGTAGTTACATTTACTGATGCTATTTATTGCTTCATAGTATTCCTTTATAATTCTTTTTATTTATGTTACAGCCCAGTGTCTTTTCATGTTAGTCTGAAGGGCTATCTTTAGTATTTTTTACAGGAAGTGGTAGGTAAAGTCTGCTGGTGACAAATTGTCTAAGTTTTCTGGTTTTTTGTTTTTGGTTTTATCTGGGAATGTCTTAATTTCCTCTTCATTTTTGAAGATTAGTTTTTTTCTGGATATAAGAATTATTGGTTGACAGGTTTTTTTTCTTTCAATACTTTAAATATGTCATCTCACTGTTTCCTAGCATCTATGGTTTCTAATGAGAATTTGGCTATTAATCTTTTTAAGAATGCCTTATAAATAAGTTGCTTCTCTCTACTGCTTTGGCAGTTTGATTAGGATGTAGATAGGTGTGGATCTCTTTGAGGGTGTGCTATAGGAGTGTGTTAAGCTTCTTCAATGTCTAGATAAATTTTTTAATTCAATTTTGTAAGTAAAAACAAATGGCCATTATTTCTTCAAGTACTGTTTTACACATTTCTCACTCTTCTCCCCTTCTAAAGCTCCATTATGCGTATGTTGGCACATGGTGGTGTCCCAAAGGTCTCTGAACCTCTGTTCATTTTCTTTCATTCTTGTTTCTTTCTATTCCTTAGATTGGATCATCTTAATTGACTTATCTTCAAGTTTGCTAATTTTTTCTTCTGCTTACTCAAATGTGATGTTGCACACCTATAGTAAAATTTTCATTTCAGTTATGGTACTTTTCAACTCCAGAAGTTTTATTTGGCTATTTTTTGCAATATCTCTGTATTGATAGTCTCTATTTGGTGAAACATCATTCTCATACTTTCCTTTATTTCTTTAGATATGGTTTCCTCTAGTTTTTGTTTGTTTGTTTAATAGCCTTTATTATTTTGCACAGTTTGGATTTGCATAAAAATTGAGTGGAAAGCACATAGAATTCCCACATATGACTTCAGACTTCTTCCCCAGTTTTCTATTATTAACTTCTTGTATTAGTGTGGTACGTTTGTTATAATTGAGAAGGTAATATTGATATATTATTAACAACTGAAGTTTTTGTATTACAGTAGGATTTACTCTTTGCGTTGTACATTCTATGGGTTTTGACAAATGTTTCCACCATTAGAGTTTCATAGAGAATAGTTTCACTGACTTATAATTCCCCTCTACTCTACTATTTATCCTTTCTGCTATGGGTTGTATTGTGTCCCTCAAAGCTTCCAGTATTAGAAACTTAACCCCCCACTGTGACAGTGTTAAAAGGGTGGGAACTCCTATTATGGTAATTGAAAGATGGGGCCTTGAAGAGGAAATTGGATTGTGAGGACTATGCCCTAGGAAATGGATTAATTCATTGATGGTTTAATGGTGGTCATGGGCGTGGTTATGATGGCTCTAAAAGGAGAGCATGTGAGAAGTTCTCTCACATGTGAAGTCATTCTCACCACGTGGCACATGCATTGCTATAGAACTACCACCACCAACAAGGCCCTCACCAGATGTGTTCCCTGGACTTTGGACTTCCCAGTCTCTGCAACTGTAAGCACTAAATATTGTTTCTCTACAAATTACTCAATTTCAGGTATTTCTGTTATAAGCAACAGAAGCAGACTATCACACCTCCCTTCCCCTAATCTCCTGGCAACTGCTGATCTTTATACTCTTTCCATAGTTTTGCCTTTTTATGTTATATAGTTAGAATCATACAGCATGTAGTCATTTCAGACTGGCTTCTTTCACTTAGCAATATGCATTTAAGGTCTTTCATAAGTTGCCATTGCTTGTTAGGTCATTTTGGTACTGGGGTGCACTCATCTCCTGGCTGAGGCTCTCCAAAATCTGTTACCAAACCCAGGTCTGGCTGCCTGCCCCCAGACAAAAATAATCAGCCCAAAAGTCAAATGTTGGTGAAAATGGAAGTCAGCTTTTATTCAGGAATACTGGTGACCTGAGGAGAGATGTTAGGCTAACCCATCTCTCTGGTAAACCTGAAGGAGAATGACCAGGCTAAAGACATCTCCAAGACTCAGATTTACTGAGGGGTTTTTAAAGATGGTGCTGCAGGAATAGAACATGGGAAATCAAAAGCAGGAGGAAGGGAGATGTGAGCTGTGGGGCTCTGTGCAAGGTGCTAGGTGCAAGGATTCAATAAGGCTCCCTCTGGTTTCTCTTCCCATCCTTGCTGTTATCTCAAAGCTTGGACAGTATGTGTCTTGTGGCAAGTTTGCAACTTCAGACTGGCTGGAAAACAACTTTATTTATGTAAATAATGTTATCTTGTCCCATAACCAAAAATATCAAATAACCATGGGAAAAGAAGGAACTGAGATACATGCATGCTAAGTAGAAACTGTGTCCTTTTAAAACCCTTTACAGCCGAGGTGGTTTTAGGTCCCAGTATGGCTTCAGTCCTTCTCACTCCAACAATTTCTTTTTATGACTGAATAATATTCCATTGTATGGATGTGTCACAGTTTGTTTACTCATTCACCTGTTCTTGGTTTCTTCCATGTTTTGGTAATTATGAATAAAGTTGCTATAAACATTAATGCACAGGTGAATAAAAGTTCCTGTTGCTCCACATCCTTATCAGCATCTGATATTGTCAATGTTCCAGATTTTGGCAATTGTAATAGGTGTGCAGTGATATCTCATTGTTGGTTTAAATTGATTTAAAGTCTTTGTTTAGTAAGTCCAACATCTGGGCTTCCTCAGAAACAATTTCCTCAGAAACTAGCTATGTCTAGCTTGTACTTTTTTGTTTCTTTGCATGCCTCATAAGTTTTTGTTGAAAACTAGACATTTTAGATAACATAATATGACAACTTGGGAGATCAAATTCTCCCTCTTTTTATGGTTTGTTGTTACTGTTTGTTCCTGTTGTTTTAGTGATTTATCTGATTTAATTCACAAAGTCTGTATTGTTTGCCATGTGTGACCACTGAAGTCTCTGCTTGGTTAATTTAGTAATCAGGCAATGATTGAACAGGGATTTCATTAAATTCCTGGAATCAGTAAGTCTCTCTTGTTACTTTGCCTCACACGGATTTGTCACCCCTCTTTCCCTGGGTGATGGAGCTGTAAAAGGATTACTCAAAGCCCATTTCTTCTGAGCAGTGAGAGACCCTGAAGGGGTTAATTTCCCAGAACCCTCAAGAGAGAGGCATTCCTTCTTTTTGGGAAATTAACCACAAACTGGGGTTCTCACCTGCATTTATTCTCCAGACCAGGAAGTTACAGGAAAAGAACATAGGTGTGGTTATGGCTAATTATATTTTAACAATAGAGGCTGGGAGCATCAGTGAGACAAGCAAAGTGACATTCCATAATGCAATTTGCAAAAGGTTAAGTTGATCCATCAACAAAAGCTTGATCTTAGCAAACACTGTTTTTACCTACAGCAATTTCCCATTATCTTTACATATCAATCAAGTGACTTGTCTGTCGATGAGCCAGCAACCTTGCTGTGTTACAATTCTATATCTTACAACAGACATTTTGGCCTGGGAAAAATTTCCTGTCTTTGCAAGGTTAACATTTCTATATGTACTTTTAAGAAGTTGGGCTAACCCTGAAACTGCAGGGCTTTGGAGGCCCTGTGAAACACATTTGCTTTATAAATATCAGTATATTCCACCCACACCCTCTGTGTTTGCCAAGGGCTCTGTGTGCATGTTGGGGCACGTCTTCAACATTCAGCCACCTCCTTTACAGCTCTGTCTTAGCCTTCTCTCCAAACTTGTGCATAGCCTCAAGGTCAGCTAGATGTGAGAGCTTAAGCCTTCTTAGGTCTTTTTTGAGCATGTGCACAGCCCTGGGCTTTGGACAACCATAAATATATGTGTGGCCTTCTAGATTCCAGGGAATATTTCAGAACTTTTCAAAGCCCCCTATGGACACCTCACTCCCCAGGTTTTCCTTTCAAGGTTTTTGATCAACTCCCTGTTTGTCCCAATTATTATTGAAACAGCAATGTTAAACAATCACTGCTAACTTTTTTGTTTGTTTTTTCAATTAATGCCCCTGGACACAAGGCTATAAGTACTGAGTGACATTTGAGCCAAATCAAATAAAGATAAGCCTTGTGTATATGGTTTTCTAGGGAACTGCGAGACAAGTCAAAGAGTGACAACTCTCTCAGAATGAGGCTTTGAAAGAGCTCCAATTGTGTCTGGCCCCTCCGGTGGCTGTGGGGCTGGTGGTTTCACTGTGATTGTGGGCTTTTGGTTTTCAAGGATGCCGTGGAGCTGAGGAGAAGGTAATGGGAATATGGCGAGCTAAAATATCACAAGGCTCACTCTTCTTACTTAGATTTAACTATTTTTTTTGGAATAAACATTCAACTTGTTGCAAGCTTTGGTTAATTTCTAGAGTTTAGGAAAAGTTAATTTTGCCCATTTTTGCCAGAGTCCTAATTGATTTTATGGAGAGGAATTTTGGAGGTCCTTAGTTCACCATTCCATTCATGCCTTAATATTATAATTTTAAGATTTATCAATGTTGTTGGTTGGTTTTAATCTTAATATTCTGGTCCAATAAGCCATCTTCCTCTATCTGGGAAGCACTACTTTATCCTGCAACTAAGCACTCAGTTATGCAGGAAAGTCCCACCTGTTTGGCCAATCCTATTAATTGAATCAATGCAGATAATGAATCAGATAATACATGTCCTATCCAGGTTAATTTCCATATGGCTACTAAAAAAATGACCCAAACAATATCAAGTTCATATTGCTTTATCATAAGAGGTAATGGTACACATTAATGAGACCTTATCTGACCATGGGATGACTTGAGGATCTCCCAGTTCAGTTTTCTTCTGAATTCCAAATTGTATGAGTTGATGAAGAAATCTAATCATACTAAGCATTCAGTACCCACTACAAGCCACCTGACTCCCATCAGAAGAGGAATGATATGGGTGTTAAGAGCATCCTGCACCTCTGCTCCTCAGTCTTTGACCCCATGTGTCCAGCCATTCTCTTCTGTAGGGATTCTGCAGTGAGAACTTAAGTCACCAGGGAAGCTGGTAAAGGGTCTAGTTCAGGAAGATCTAGTTTTTCCTTGGATTCAGGTCAGACCCACACTTGGATCTGTCATTTACAAGCCATTGGAACACTAATCTCACTTGTAAGAGTGAAAATTAGACCTATTATGCAGCTTGTGGTGAAGATTAAATGGATAATATTTGTAAAAAGATGTGAAAGCTATTCTAACATAAGGGCTTACAATAATGACCTAAAAAAAGGTCTATAAATCTGGATCCCAAGATAATGTTGCTGCCAGGAGGCACCTATTTCTACCATGCCTGGTGCATACCTCACAAGATTCAGATTTAATTGGCCTTGGATGTGTCCCGAGCATCTGAGATTTTTGAAAAGCTCCCCAGGTGATTCTGTCATGTAGTCAGGGTAGCTTCATTCTGTTAAGAATAGTTAAAAGAGAAGAAGACTTCAAAATGATGGCTTTCAGATCTCTGTTTATATCTCCATGGCTGCAATCGACAGCTTGAATTTTGCTTCCAGAAGGCTTAAAAAAAGAAACAAAATCAGTGAATGTGTGAAAATGGTTCTTGAAATAACTCTTAGAGATGCTTGAATCCACACAAAGGGGAATGTAGATGAAAAGACCAGCATGATTCTTCCACTGTTCTGGATTAGTGCTCTGCTGAAAGCTAAATCACAAACTAACCTAGATATGGCTTTTTAAAATTCCTTTTCAGGGTTATATTTCCTGTAGAAATTTCTCCCCCTGTTGTTAAATACCTCAGCAGTACCATATATGTGAATATGTTCCAATAATGCAAAAGATGACCATGTCCGTGGTGATTACTGAAGACAATGTATCCTACACAGACAGTCCAGCTACCTCCCTTGCTCTCCAACGAATCCAGGCTATTTCTTTGTTTCTTTCTCCCCTAAACTCCCTCTGATTCATCTCTGCAATGTCCTGACCTAACAGTGTAACCTCATAGCTGGTGCAGTGAATTGCAGACTCAACAATTCTTCCTCATTATCTCCTTTCTTTCTATTCGGAAAAATAATATAGACGCCAAGAAGCTTGGGTTTACACTATTCAGACGGGTTGATTGATTGATTTCACCCAGGATAATCTCATTCTGGAAAAAACCTATATACATTGTTGTCCGTACATGGAGGAGAAAATGAACACTTGGATAGAAAGGAGTAAAAGTCACACACACCAATTATGTCAGTAATTAGCCATATGAGGGATCTGAGGGATTGCCTGTGACCATGTGATTGAAATGTGGGAGACACCAAATTCCAAACAAGATGATTGGAGACTGATCTCAAGGAGAGAGGACTTGAAAGTGATTATACTGAATTTAAAACTTCATTTTAAAAAACACATTTTCAAATGTATCTCTTAGAGAATTAAAATCATCTTCTTTGTTCCATTTGGCTCCTTTTCTTAATTTCTTTTTTGCCTGGTATTACATTGTCAGCCTTATCCTTTATTTTGCTTTACTTTATTTTTGGTTTACATTTGCTTATAATAGCTTTCCCAATTCCTTTATTTTTAAATTCCTATACCATTCTAAAGTCCTTTTTTAAAATGTCAATTTTTAAAAAAAACTTTTGCATCCAACCTCCTCACATTCCCTCTCATCCCCCTCTCCCTCCAAATACCTGGGAGTATGGCTGGAGTTGCACTAAATCAATAGACTTTTTATTTTTATGGAAGAGCAGGTATTGAGTAAAGATACTGACTTTTACCACATACGGGCAGGCTATGTCTTTCCATATCTGTATAAAAATCTTATGTCCTCCAGTAAAATCCTGCATGATTCCTAAATTATATGAAGTTTTGTCTTTTATATAAAAGCTTTAATCCATTTACATTTGTTATTCCGGACTGGGCACAAGGACTGTAATTGAAATAACATGACAGTATTAGCCAAGGCCACAGCGGTGGTTTGGAGGATGATTTTCAAGGAGACTTTTTTGTGGTAAAGTTGAATGCTGCTGAAACAGATCCGTGATGAAGTGAGACTCTTCCTGAACAAAGACACAGTCATTTTAGGTCTGGCACAAAACACATTCCAATGGAAGGGGAAACTGCCCAAGGGAGTAAGGGCTACTGCTGGGACTGCCCAAGGCCTCAGATCCGTCTCCTCTCCCAGGTTAGTCAGTGGCACAGGGCCTGGAGATCTAAAGAGAGATCGCTGACATTTTAGTCAGTCACATAAACACGCACGTGGCATGCACATGTCAGAAAAAGAACATACTTTGGGAAAGGTTGTTTTGTTTTGTTGTTGTTTTATCAGGGAGAAAAGTAAAATCAAGACACCGTATTTAGCTGTGAATTTTTAATAGAATTCTAAATATTTTGCTTTATTCATTTTGAGGGTATGTCATTCATTACTTAGAGGTTTATGACAACCATTCGTCATTTGAACTGTTCCCTTTTTCAATATGTGACCTTCATTTTATATTATTTAATGTTTTTCACATTTATTCTAAATATACATTTGCCTAACCTAAATTTATTTTTATTGAGTTTTAAATATTCTTTTAAAAATAGCATATAACTAGGTCTTCAGTCTATAAGGTTTGTCTCATATAAAAGCTTTAATCCATTTACGTTTATCATTCTGATACTTTTAAACGGTTGGCTATATGTGCATGTGTGAGCACTAGGTCTCAAATACACTTAATTATACTCAGATTAGCAGAAACAAATTCAAACTTTTTAGTTTTTATCTAATCTCCCTATGATTCTCCACTTTCACTGAATAGTTGGGGGCAGGTGAGGAGTTTAATGAAATTGTATATATTTTTCCATTTCTTTTGGTTAAGTGCTTAATCTTTAAGATCCTCTTTCCATCACAGGAACCAGAGTGGGGTTTCCTCTGGTTCCCGTGGGAGGATGGGATTGGCTTGTTGAATAATTCTGCAGGCTGTCGGGGAACCAAAACCTACTATTCAGGGCTAAGCAGGAACCGCGCCTAGTCCCCAGGAAAGAAGGGTTGTTTGGCTAGGGGACTTTTCCTGCGGAAGCAGAGTGGGGAGGAAAACTTGTGGTTAGGCCAATTCAGGCTCTTCCAGTTGTCCCCAGATGTCAAGGCAGCACATCGCATTGGACTTATATCACACTGGGCGTTTGCATTTGTTCACAAAATTCCCTAACACTGCAGCCCTTTGTCCCCTTTGCAGCATCCTCAAACTAGTTCACATGGAAACTACTTGCTCCACTGAAAAGCACGTGCAGCCTTTGCTGACCTATCCAGTGCTGGTTAGAGCTGCCTTGGAAGTTTGGATGTGACTCCAAGCCAAGTGACAGACTTAAAAGAGTACAGCCTGTGGAAATGAGACATTAGCCTCACTTTTCTCCGATCCCCTCATTCTACGGGAATGATGTTTGACACATCCTTCCAGGTTCCTTCCCAGAAAGATGACTCAGGGAAGATGGGAGCAGGAATCTGATCTCTTTACGCTACTTCTTTCTCCTTGGAAATAAAAAGGAAGAGATTTGTGTTTCCTCTTCCTATCTGTTCTCAAGGTTATCTTTAGAACTGTAAAGTCAGAACGACTATGTTAATGAAATTTTACAATTGAGAAATTTTAAATTTTAGAAAATTATATCTCATAACAAGTCCAGGCTTTTAAAGACTCATTGCTATGGACTCAAAAATCCTATTCTGAGTCCTATTCCATCGACTGTATATTAATTCCTCCTTCTGCTTTCTGCAGCAATCTCAAACTTCCACAGGAGAAGAGGAGGAAGTCGCATAAAGGGAAACACAACAGGGACAAGCATATTAACTCATTTAAATAATAACATATATGACACATACAGTCTCATATGTATGAACAGGAAATCCAGCAGAATATGTACCAAATTGATAACAGTGCTTGTATCTGTCGACTAGAAAGGGAAGGGGATGGAGGAACATTCATTTTTAACTGTATCTAGCATTATTTTAGAATATTTTAAAAAGTGTTTACCTCTTTAAAGTAAACAATCATTTAAAATATAAGCATTTAAGTTTTGATCCTGCTCTTTGATTTCTGTTTTGAACGCACCCCCGCTCTTCCCTTTGGTTTATGACCACTGTTTCATGGTTTCCTTTGGCTTCTCTTTTGGTTCTTGGCACTCACATTTGTTTGTGTCCAATGATTACTTGTTTTAAATTTTGCAAGTGATTGGAGTCACATCATTTAGACATCTAACTTAGGAAAATCCAATTATGAGATTGAAGAGAGACAGAGAAAATACGAATCCTTTTATCTTCTCACTTGCTTTCCCAAGGACTTTTCCTTAATCACCAGGAGGAAAGAAAGCAATCACTTGAAACATACAGAACAATAATGGAAAAAAGTCATGTCTTTTGAACCTTAGGGGCTCAGGTCACAGAAATTTAAAGTGACATTTTTTTTTTCCAGGGCAAATTTGACCATACACTTTTTCTTTTTTTAACTTTTTACACTGATTTTAGATGCTCACCCCACCAGCAGAGGCAATCCATTGTAGTCCTGAATTCTTCAGAAGCCTTTAGAAAACCTATCCCTCTGATTTTTGGATCCAAGCCTGAAGTATAATCCTTACTTCCTCATCTATATGAAATGCATATTTAGGGAGGGAAGGGATGGTAGGAGCTGGGCTAGGAGGGCCCAGCCAGGGCTGTGCTGGGCTTTTGCACATCTGCCTCTGTCTGTCTGGAGAAGGATGATCCTTCTTCGAGGACAGGTGATACACATCCTCTTCACTAAGGCTCCCCAGTATCCTCAGAAAAATAGTAATTGTGCTAGCTTTTCTGCTCCTATAACATCTCCTATTAGCCTCAGATTTAGCATAAAGATATTGTATTATAGTTGGTTATACAGATTTATGCCTGAGCCTTTCCGAGATCAAAGAGTCTGTTTTTATGTCATATCTTTACATTTCAGTTCTAAACATACTGCCGTGAATGTTAGGGGATGAGTTAAGTAAATTAATCATAGGAAGTGAGCGTCGTACTGTCTTTCATCAAATCTAAGGTGGAAATATTTTCACATTTTGACATCTTGGAAATCAGAATACATTTCATAATCAGTGGCATGTCATGTTTTATTTGGAAGGTTTTCTTATTTCTTAGTGATTCATAAAATAAAATGGTGTAACTTATAATCAAAAGCATCTTAGATTCAATGAAATACACACTTTGGTGTTTGAGAACCATTTTCAAATTAGTCCTTTTTGTTAAGTATCATGATTAACATGGGCACTTATCCATTTTTCTCTCAAAAAAACAGCTAATTAAATGCATATTCATTCAACAAGGAATTGATTTTGAATTATACCTGCATTTCTGAAAGTTGTAGCCTTTCTCTTATATGGAATTACAGTCTTCTTTTCTTTTTTTCAGAATGGAAATACATTTTCTCCTGTTTTTAAGATTAATACATACTTGTTGCTTAAAACACAACTAACAAAGAACCAAACAAAAAAAGCAGAAAGGTGGGAAAACAAGCCTTACCATTTGGTTTATCTTCTTCTGGATATCTGTATATATGTGTATTATGTGAACCTGTTATTTTAAAAATAAGATCGTATTGCATGTTTTATTGTGCTATAAGGATATATACAAGGTACTGTTTTTATAATAATGAAAAATAGCAATGAAACAATATCCAGCAGCAGAGTGATTGTCAGTTATGATTCAGTGGAAAGTAAAAGAGCCATTAAAAGTGGTGACTTAGAGCTAAATGTACTGAAATGAAATGCAGTTTACACTATATTACTTTTTGTTTTCATAGAGTCTCATTCATTCGATTTTCCTTAGAGTGCTTGAGAGAAATATGGAAGATAATGCTGAACAGAATGTGCTAATTTTGAGTCACTTGCAAGTAGAAAGGAAAAAAAATGGGTAGGAAAAAAGGCACTTATTAAAAATGAATAATAAAGAACAAAAAATAAGATGTTTTAGTAGAGAGCAAAAATGAGTAGGTAGGAAATTTTTCTTTGAATCATAAGCTAATATAATAATTAGCAACATGAGCACTTTAGTGTTTCAGGCATTACACATAGTGACTTATACATATGTATCACTTCTTTCTATTTGTAGAGCAATTTTATTTTATCTCCATTTTATAGATGGGCAACTGTACACTTCGTTCTGTGTGCCAGTAACTCTCAGTGAGGGTGGGTTGGGAGGCAGTCATCTGGAGCGTGAATTCTGCATGTTTACCGTAGGTGGGGCTGAGGGGAAGGAAGCTGAAGCAGAACTACAAAGAAGAGCAAACAAAGAAGATGAGGGAGATTGTTCTTCTTAAAACAAACAGGTGAAAGTGCAAGAATAAGCAAGATTACCACTGGCAAATGGAAATAAATTACATGAATGCTGAGTTTCTTTCCTGTTGCAGTTAAACATCTCTGCTCTTTTTCAATACCTGATTATTTGAGTTTACAGCTTGAAGGCAGACAAACCTGAGTTCAAACCCAGGCTTTGCTTGCTGTTTGTCTCCTTGGGACCTTGGCAAAGTCACACAAATTTTCAATTTTGCATTTATGAGCTGAAGATCTGTGTTCTGGGGGTACTAAAAGGGTTAAATGATTCATTTGTACAGTGACCAGGTCAACGCCTGCCCTGTAATGGTTCTTCTAATACCAATTTTTAATTAAAAATTTTAGAAAGCTTACACATGCTCACAGCAGCATTATTCACAATGGCCAAAATGTCCAAGCAACCCAACTGTCCAAAGCTGGACGTATGGACAAAAAAAATGTGATATGTACATAGAATGGAATATTATTTAGCCTTAGAAAATAAGGAAATTCTGACACATGCTGCAACATGGATGAACTTTGAGGACATTATTCTAAGTGAAATAAGCCAGACACAAAAAGCCAAACATCGTATGATTCTACTTCTATGAGGTACCTAGAATAGTCTGTCATAGAGACAGAAAGTAGAATGGGGGTTGTCAGGTGCTAGAGGGATGGAGGTATAGGGAGTTACTTTCTAGTGGGTCTAGAGTTTCAGTTTTCCAAAGTGAAAAGAGCTCTGGAGACTGGTTACACAATAATGTGAATTGGCTTACCACTAACTGTACACTTAAAAGTGGTTAAGATGATAAATTTTATGTTTTATGCATTTTACCAAAATTGAAAGGGCAAAATTACAAAGCTTAATATGAAACATTTTATATTTTTTAAAAAGTAATCTTACAACTTGTATGTTAATCAGATAAACCATAGTAAGTACATCTATTTTGGCCTCTTACACCTCACAGACTGATGGGGGTATGATGTCTCCTACTACTATTGTGGCTCTATTAATTTCTCTTTATGTATCTAATATTTTAGGTTATATAGTTCAATGCCATTTTATTTTGTCCATAAATGTTTGTGACTATCTTCTTTTGGTTGTGTTTGTATCTCTGACTCTGCACCTTCTCAACTCTCTTTTTGCTTCCCAGCTATATCTTTCCCTTTTTTTCTTTAAATATTCTGTGATTTTGCTTTAAAATACCTCTTTTTAAAAGCATATAGGTCAAATTTGTTTTCTTGCCCACTCAGAGAATTTTGTCATTTATTAAAGAATTTTCAGACTTAATACATGTATTTTCAGAATTGATGCATTTTGCCATTTTTAATTCTTACT
Source organism: Galeopterus variegatus (assembly GCF_000696425.1). Lineage (NCBI taxonomy): Eukaryota > Metazoa > Chordata > Mammalia > Dermoptera > Cynocephalidae > Galeopterus > Galeopterus variegatus. The sequence continues at coordinate 17,955 of NW_007741911.1, forward strand.
GTTTTTGATGCTTCATTATTCTCTTTGTGTCTGCTCCCTTGCTAATGGGTTATGTTTTCTTTCCTTTCAACTCTTTAACAATTTTGAAAAATTGCATCAAACTTTTATTCGCCAAGTGGTTACTGAAACTTAGGCAGTGGCGAGGCAGACAAGTGGACACATTTGAGAGACGTTATGCTGGCCTCTCAGTGCATCCACCTTCATGGACCTTTTTTCCTAAATTCTGGTTCTTTTACTGGGTTTTAAGGAGATTTACTCTTATCTTCAAAGGGCTATTCAAACATGATCAAGGAGCAAACCCTGCACCCCTTGGTTCTCTGGTCTTCGGAGCTCCTCAGAAATACAGAATTTAGGGAACATGGTCAGATCTCACAAACCATGCAGTTTGAACAAAGACAAAGTACACTATTATTAACTTTCTAAGCCTCTTCTAACAAAATGGAAACTTGAAAGTTGTACATGCTCTTTTATTAATCGTTATCTAGGGCAGAGCTACTCAAAGTGGGGTCTGTGAACGATTTGTCACTGGTGTGCACTGTGATAAATATAGAAATTGAGAGTAAGTGTTAGAACTTTTATAGCAATCTTACACAATAAGCAATTTTATGCCTGTTTAACCTAAAAATTTTTTAGAAACGGGGTTTGTTTCATATTTTTTGAATTTCATTTTTCCAATAATTCACTTTTGTCATATTTTCCAAAATAATTGTTCAGTGGTGGATTGGAGAAAAACCCTGCTCTTTTCCACAGAGTTTGAGAAACAATGGTGTAGAAAATATCTAATATCTCTCAACTACACTGAAATGGGAGCCTATAGTTAATTGTATGTGGTGACTTTAAATATTCATTTGGAAGTCATTTGGGAAGAAATTCACATGTAAAGAAGTTTATGCCAACAAATAAAGGAGGAAATGTAAAAGCAATTATCTTTGCAATATAGCATGCACTTATGGTCATTGTTAAGTAGCTCTGTTTTAGATTACAGATGTGAAGTTGCAGGAGAGGAAAATGCAACATATGTGGTAGCTTGATTATATCCATTTCACAAACACAGTGCAACCTGCTTGTTTTTATAGGCACACACACAGAAAATGTATCTATTAGCATAAATTATGTAGGCAGATGAAAATGTGTGCTCACTCTCCTTAAAAGCCCTTATAAATCGGACACACCCCTGCCTAAGTTTCCAAGAAATGCATGTGGTAGAAACGTAATTAATCAGGGTCCATTTTTGTCAGTCTTCAGGAGTTAGAGCTAAGCAAAGCCATTGATTTTGCTGCTTTTGAAGGGCCATTGTTTGGTATGTCACCCTTGTTAATAAAGTACATATTAACAGGCTGGAACGTTGGCTGGCTCCAGGAAAATCTAGAAGATTTAGTGAAGCTAGCATGGAGTCGTCAGACCACCTGTGATGGAAAAATTCCTTTGGGGAACCACAGTTTAAGTTTGTCCCAATTTCTCCTCTTCGAAGATATTCAACAACACACAGAAGGTGAAGGCTCAGGAATAAGTATGCCTATGACGCATTCTGATTTCCCTGCCCAGAGAGAGAAAATGCATTGGGGAGATTTTACTCTCCAAAACATTAAACTTCATACAACTATTTGGAGACTAAATATACTGATGGAATTAAACATGATAATTTTTCTAAGCATACAGGATATTATAGTCTTCCCAGGAAAGACACAGCACAGGACTCATTCAGCAGGAATATGGAGTCTCTCATCTCCACATAAGAGCTCAGAAAAGGGTCACTGGATCCCCTGGTCATGTCATGTCCTCACCCCTGATTTAGATAGACTACGTGATATCAAATCAACTTACATATTTATCGTATCATTATAAAAACTCAATGAGGTGGCTTCATGATGCATAAGCCAAACAACCAACTTAATGATCCTTTTCATTTCACTTTTCAATCCCCTGTTAAATGAGGACGGTACTGCCTGTGGTAGATGCATACAGGGATGCAGTTATGAAAACAGTTCCACGTGCATTAGCTTATTAAATCCCACAGTGACTTAGAGTTTCAGATTGGATATTTTTTGTAGCAAATGTCAGACATGCAATTGGCCTAAAAAAATAATTTTAATGAATTTTACTCACTTGCTTATTGGAAATCCTGAGGTAGGGTGGGGTTTAGGGATAATATGAACAGAGCTTCACTAATCTCTGGTTGACTTAACACTCCTCTTTGTCCAGAGGTTGGCTTCCTCCTTGTCTCAAGCAGCTGCTGTAATGCACAGGTGCATTGTTTCTTTATTCAAAACAGCAGTGACAGAGTGATGAGCCTCTCATCCCTCTCAAGAATGAATAACTTCCCCAGAATATTATTGGCTGGAAATGAGTCACTCACTTTCCCCATTCTCGAACAAATCATTGGAAACAGGAATGGAGTTACCACACTTCCCTTTAGCAAGCATCATTTTTTTTAAACCCTCTTTTTTTGTTGTTTAAAGGTTACAATAAATAAATACAATTTATGGTAATAAATATACAGATACATATTAACACACATATCAACCAAACAATACTTACCCTTGCCACATTCTCTTTCCTTCCTTTTTATTCTGTTCAATCCAATTTGATTGATTTTTGATAAATTATGATCACACATATTCTGGCTTAATAATTCTCATTTTTTAAATGCAAGTTTTGTTTGTAAATAAGCTATTGAAAACATCCAAAAGTCAATAGGCTAAAGGTCTGGAAACATTTATATTTGAGAATATCACATAGCTAACTAAAGCCACAGGAGTGGATTATTCACCAAAAGTCAATAGAGATATAATAAAGATTCTAAAAACACTACATGCAACTCTTAAAATTAAATTTGAGAATATAGTGAAAATTTAAGATTAAAAAAAGGAACTATAATTAATAATCTACCCAAACAGAAAGCACCGGGTCTAGATGGGTTCACTGGTGAATTCTTTCAAATATTTGGAGAAGAAATTATAACAGTTTTCTACTATCTCTTTAAGAGAATAGGAACAGAGGGAATACTTCCTTGTGGAGTATACTAACGTTAATAAAGCAAATGTATTTCACATGGCCTAGCTTCCAAAGCCATGTAGTTTCAGGTATAGCCTAACTTTTAAAAATTACACATAGAAATGTTAAGCTTGCAAAAGACAGGAAACTTTCCCCAGTCTAAAGTCTCTGGTGTAGATGAAGAATTGTAACACAGCAAACTTGCTGGCTCTAAGGGCAGATGTCCTTGGTGCAGCCAAACCTAATGATTGTTGCCATGACAATTATATTACTGTTTTTTTTGTAATCACCTATGTTCCTTTTCTGTAACTTTCTGGACTGGGGAATAAATACTGAGAGAA
>NW_007741911.1:22429-23718 GCF_000696425.1 Galeopterus variegatus
TGGGGGGAGAAGAAGGAGTGGACTCATTGGTACAAAACTATGTTATCTACCCTAAGTGATTCATTGTGCCATATACATATGTACTGAAACAACATACTGTACCCCACAAAAATAAATCTATTAAAATTGAAAAAACAAACAAAAGCAAAAGCAGAACAAGCAAAAACAAAAACAAAAAAACTCTCAAACTAGGAATAGAAGGAAACTTTGTCAACCTGATAGATAATATCTACAAAAAGCCTACTACTAATGTCATATTTAATAATGAGGAACTTAGAGCTTTCCTGCTAAGATCAAGAAGAAGTCAAGAATGTCTCCTCTCACCATACTGGAAGTTCTAGATAATGCAATAAGACATGAAAAAGAAATAAAAGGTATACAAATTGGAAAGGAAGAAATTAAACTGTCTTTATTCACAGATGACATGATTGTCTATGTAGAAAAAGAATTTTTAAAAACTCCCTGAATTAATAAGCAATTATAGCAAGATTGCAGGACACAAGGTTTATATACAAAAGTCAATCACTTTCCTATATACCAACAAGAAACAAGTGAAATTTGAAGTTAAAATCACAATACCATTTATGTTAGCATCCTAAAAATGAAATACTTGGGTATAAATCTAAAAATATAGGTACAAATTTATAAAAGAAAAACTACAAAACTCTGATGAACAAAGTCAAAGAACAACTAAGCAAATTAAGAGGTATTCCATGTTCATGTAGAGAAGGGCTCAGTATCGTTGACATGACAGTTCTTCCTAACTTGATTTATAGATTCAATCCAATCTCAATCAAAATCCCAGTAAGTTATTTTGTGGATATTGACAAAGAGGTTCTAGAGTTTATAAGGAGGTGCAAAAGACTCACAATAGCCAACACACTAGTGAAGAAGAACAAAGTTGGAGGACTGACTCTATCCAACTTAAAGGCTTACTATAAAGCTGCAATAATCAAGTCAGTATGGCAATGACAAAGATATACAAACAGATCAATGGAAAAGGATAGGGGCTCACAAATAGACCCACCTAAGTGTAGTCAACTGATTTTTGACAAAAAAGCAAAGGCAATACAATGAAGCAAAAATGGTCTTTTCAACAAATGGTGATGGAACAACTGGACCTCCACATACAAAAAAAGAAATAAATCTAGACATAGACCTTACACTCTTCACAAAAGTTAATGCAAAATGGATTATATACATAAATGTAAAACACAAAAGTATAAAACTCCTAGAAGATAACATAGGAGAAAACCTTGATGACCTTGGCTATGTTGATGACTGGTGAC
>NW_007741911.1:24016-24847 GCF_000696425.1 Galeopterus variegatus
AAATTCTAATATTCAAAGGGAACCATGAATGACCCCAAATAACCAAAGCAACCTTGAGAAAGAAGAAAAAAGCTGGAGGCATCACACTTCCTGATTTCAAAACATATGACCAAGTTACAGCAATCAAAACAGTATGGAACTGGCATAAAAACAGACATATAGACCAATGGAAAAGAGTAATAATAATAATATAATTTGTAGCATAATATGTGAATATACTGCATTATTGTATGAATATTGTATTACAGTAAAAATAAATACATTAGAATTATATATAAGAACATATATTAACTATAAAATCTGGACAAGCAAAGAAAAAAGTTACAGAATATATGTAAAGTATTGATAGAATGTATATGAAGTTTAAAATAAAGGAAGCAATATTATATGTTGTTTATTTCTACAAAGAAAATGAGAAGGATACATACTAACTTCAGGGCAGGAATTTATCTCTGGGGAAGGAGAGTAGTAGGATGGACAAGAGGATCATGGCTTCAACTTCAGTAATGTTTTATTCTCTTTAAAAACATGCAGAAACTTATTGACATGTATTAAATCTGGGTGTAGGTACATGGGACTTCACTATATTATTCTCTATATCTTTTGAATGTTTGAAATATTTTAAAGCAAAAGCATATATATATATTTTTTATTTCGTCCTTTTTTGAGACCAGCTGCACTGCACTCAGCCAGTGAGCGCTGTGAGTGCACTGGTCATCCCTATATAGGATCCGAACCTGCCGCGGGAGTGCTGCTGTGCTCCCAGTGCCGCACTCTCCCGAGTGCGCCACAGGCTCGGCCCAAAGCAAAAGCATATTTTATTTTATTTAT
>NW_007741911.1:26120-26803 GCF_000696425.1 Galeopterus variegatus
AATGAGAGTTATCATAATTTGGGGGTTACTGTGAAGACTGAATAAAATGTAGGCTAAATGACTTGTACATATTTAGTGAATATTTAGCATTCACATATAGTGGTAAATATAATAATAGGTCATATTCATTGAGGTCTTAACTATTTCCTGTATCTCCATGTGCATAATCTCATTAAATCTCCTTTACAACCCTATAAAGCAGGTACATTTATGATGCTCATTTATTTTTCTCATGCAATCAAGTAACTCAACATCAGTTAGTAACTAGAATTTGGAACTTAAACCCAAGTTTTTCTAGACACCCAACTCTGTGTGCTTCACCACCAAGCTACTGGGTGAACAACCTACATACATATTTAATTAGAAAAAATATACAGAAAATTTGTGATTCCGACCTGGACGATGTCAACAAACACACCTACATTGAACCCGGTAGGTCATGACTCCTAACTGAAGTTGAGTCAATCCCGCTTTCTGCATCCTATTTCTTAAGGGGTGAGCAAGCTTTTTGAAAGTCTACCCAAACACAAATAATGAGATAGTCCAGGATTATCCAGGCTTTACCTTTGAGGAGAGGTAGTCAGGGGCTTTGAGGTAGAAAACATTGGTGATTCATACCAGCGCGACTGGTGCTCCAGCTCCATGGGATGCTGCCTCTCCAACCCCACCGCACTCCCCTTTCA
>NW_007741912.1:0-554 GCF_000696425.1 Galeopterus variegatus
CGTGGAATGCTGTGGATCCTGCATGTGTTCTGGTGTGGGGCTCTCAGAAGGCCATGGCAGCGACGCATCGTCCCTCCACCTTGGCCTGTGGTGGCCTCTGGTTTGCAAGTCCCTGAAGGTGGGGTTGTGGGTCCTTGGCATGTGTGGGTGGAGCCAACAGTCCCCTCCAGGGCATTTCCATGCAGCTGGAGGTGGGAGTGAAGAAGCCAGCAAACTGGTGGGGGAAGAGTCACAGATCCATGCCAGCCTCAGCCCAGGCTTCAGAGTGGCCGGGAGTGTCCCCGCAGTGACCCTGCACAGCTGTCCTTCTGACTCTTCTTCCCGTTCCTTCTTCCTGAAGTCCCCTCCCTGGTAAAACATCGATCCAAGTCCTTGCCCTGGGCTTTGCTTCCAGGCTGGGACCCTCTGTTCATGGCAGAAACAAACAGCTCCGCGTTCTCCACAGCTGCCGCCCCTGCTCACCTGACCTGCCCTGAGCCCAGGGGCCCAACAGCTGGTGCTGTCAGTGAAACAGCAGGTGGCCCTGGTGCATCAGTGGATCGTTGTGACTTGGA
>NW_007741912.1:1502-11187 GCF_000696425.1 Galeopterus variegatus
CTGAGGTACGTGCGGGCACGTGGGAACCCCTCAATCTGGCCAGAGCATCAACAAACAGCATGTGGCTGAGACCCCCAGTCTGCTGCAAAGACTAAAGTCCACCCATGTACTGGTGCAAGCTCACCGCTAACTTTCAGATTTAAGAATAACTGTATCCATTGCCCTTTAAGCAAACATAAAAAATAATTTAGTAAAGAAAATATAGATTTAAACTTTGCTCGTGTCCATCAGAAGGCAGGAAAATACGTTTCGTAAGAAAGCTTCATTGGGGTTGACTTTCTTTTACCACTAGAATCACTCTAAGAAGCACCTTTTAACTCCCTACTTCAGTATTAAGAAATAATACGGAAATTAATACAACTGTATAAGGGTGATACAAAAAGCCCCCTTAACGTCGCACTGATCTAAACTTGAAGTTTCACGCAGAAGCAGCGTCCTCATTGTCGTAATGATCGTCCTGACGGGGTCTGCTCTTGGATCAAGCCCCTCGGCTGCTCTGAGTGACCTGGCCGGAGCCTGCGTTCCATCCTCGGTCTTGGGGAGAGCGTGTCCTCCCCCAGCTGGAGCAGCGAAGCTGGCGCTGAGGAAGCAGGCGATGTCCAACAGCTTTCCCGGGGGAAGTTTAGCAGCATTTTTGAAGGAGAATCGACATGCACAGACCTTTCTCATAGTCAGGATATTGTTGTTATCCTGCAAATAAGGGGTTAAGTGCCTTGCAAGAAGAATCCAGTCAGCCCTTTCTGGGCTTTTTCAATCTAGCCAGAAGCCCCCACGTTGGAGCCGTGAGCTCTGCACTTATCTGGTCCAGGTCCCGTGTCTTCCTGTGATCCTAACATGTGTCCCCACCGGGCAGTGAGAGACTCAGAAGCCTGAGCTGTGCGTCCCCTACCACGAGCCTCAGCAGACTCCTCAGCTGGACACCAGAGCGTGTCACAGGAGGTGCAGATCCCAGCCCCCAGCACTGCTGAACCGACCCCCAGTGTTAGAAATCACTCGGTTCCAGACGCTGCAGAGCAGGAAGGTGAAGGCACTGTGAGCACTTCCGATTTCTGTGCAGAGCGACCACAGAACCACGGGCTCACCACACTGACTTCCAAGAGGGAGTCTCCTCTGCTCAGGGCTGCTGGAGTCCATGAGCACAGGAAACAGAGGTTTCATTCTGTGATCTTTCACCCCAGTGATACACTGTCATGAGTAGCAGATGGCAGCCCTGAGACCCAGGGTGGGGGGCAGGTGGCAGCACCCACGGGCCCCAGGGAGCAGCTTAGTGCCAGCACATCGAGGAGGCATCACTACCACCCACAGCCCCCCAGGGCAAGGACTGTCCATTAACCGTGAATGGGGATCTGACGCTGATCTCACTGTCTAGACATGTGGCCCTGCACCAGGGACAGACCCGCCCCTGGCAGCCTCAGTTTCTGTGTCTGTAAACAGGGCTAGGAACACCTACTTGCTTCAGTCCTCACTTCTCTTCCTGCTGGACACCCTCACTGGCCAGACCCTGAGCAGCGTGAGCTTTGCAGGGATTAATGTTCACGAGCAAGTATACAAACAGGAGGTCCCACGAGCAAACCTCCACAGTGGAACGCCATCGTTAGATTCACATTTTATTGGGAAGCCACAAGAAATTTTTTAAACTTAAGGGCAGGATATATCCAGGAAGTCTGTCCTTCTGGAAAGATTCTGTTTGGTGGGACTGGAGGCCAGAGAGCAAGATGAGCTACTGACTGTCTATTGCAAATGTTATCGTAGTGGGAGTAAAACACATTGATTACTATTCTTGTCTGTTTGTTTGAGCGAAGATTTATTTAACCTGTATTTATTTTTATTACCCTCTAATTTTTGAGAAAAAACATAAACCTATGCGAGTCGACTGAACAGAACGGTGAGCAAAGCTGAGCAGCCTCTGCCTGTGCCTGCAGCCACCGTCCTCAACCCTTGCCACATCCACTCTCTCTCCACACATGTGTGCACATATGTACCCCACACAGGAACATGCACACACACGTGCACACCACTCACACGTGTGCACACATGCACAAGCATGTGCAGACATGCACATGTACAATTGGTTGCTGTTGAACCACTGGAAAAGAACTTGTACACATTGTCATTCTTTACTCTAAATTCAGTAAACATCTCCTAAAAACAGATCTTCTCCAAAATAACAGGACACCGCTGTTGATGCCAATTCAATGATACAGCCTAGAATATAGCCCATATCTAAATTTCTCCCTTCAAAACAGAACAGGCCCCCTGTATTTTCAGTGAATGGGTTTGATGTTTTTGAAGAGTCTTGGTGAAAATGTGGCTCATCCTGGGTTTGTCTGAGCCCTTCCTCGTGGCAAGAACACCACGTAGATATGGGTGTGGAACGTTTGCTGTGACCCTTGAGGTGCAAGGTCTCAGTCCCTCCTGTTGACATGAATTCTGGTCTTTTACTGAAGGGAGCAACTTCTCTCTTGCACACTAAGTAGTAAGTGTAGTCTGATTTCTGAGAGCGTGGGGACATCCTGCTCCAGGAAACATGACACACAGTATTTTTAGCACCTGTTTATGATCCCGGCCTGAACCAATGATCACGTGGGGATTCCCAGCGTCAGTGCTCTTGCGGCTGCAGTCCTCAGTGCTCTGTGCAGAAGAACCCTGTCCCCGTCCTCTCCCTCTCTCTCTTCTAAGATCTGATGGACTCATGGCTCCCTGTGACCCATCACAGACACTACCTTTTGTAGGCTCAGCTGTCCTGAATCTGCACACATGAGACTCCCTCAGGCCGGTCCCCTCCACACGCCCCACAAGCACCACACGCCTCCTCCTCTGACAGCACCACAGGTGCACCCAGCTCACTTGGGTCTGCCCTGCCCGGATCAGCCGCTGCTCCCAGGAGCCCTTGCGGGTCCTCTCAGAGCCACGTTCTGGATGCTGCATCACCCACTTTAATATTTCATGAAAAACAGCAGACAAATATGTTATTTTATAAATTTCTTTAATTTGTTGAAGTAAATATTGAATGTATTTATCAGTCTTAAATATTTTCAGATACCTTATACTGATCCAAATGCTGCTTATTTGAATTTTAAGAAGTTGCATTTTGGAAGTTATGTGTAAGTATAACCATTTCCCTAAGCTATCGGCCAGAACAACTGCTCTCACAGATGAAGCAATTAAATGGGGCACATTCAAGGAGGCTGGTGACACAGTTTTGGGAACTTACTGGTGTAAAGGTCTTATCTCTTACACTAAGCAATGCTTATCTTTATAAAATGAACACGTGGTGTCTAGTATGCCATATATTCAAATTTGGCTTTGAATCTTCCAAAACGGGCCTGGATGCTCATGAATACAACTGTGAACGAGAGGACAGACACAAAAACCTATTCTTTATGTTCTCAAATCTAAAAATTCATGTTTCTATAATAATAGGAGGACATTTCCTCTTTGAAAATATCCTGCCTCCAGCAACCCTTCAGCAGGTCAAGTCCTGGTTCCAATAATCCGGGAGGCAAATTGCACAGTGCAGAGGTCCAGCCCTTAGGTTTATAACGAGGCCGTGTGAATCCTCTGTCCTTCCCTCGCAGGCAGGGGCTGTGGGGCAGGATCAGCCTCGTGGTAAAGTAGGGGTGAAGGCTCACCTGCACAGGTGTGAGGGTCAGCAAGTTCAGTCCTGAGGACCTGAGCCTCCTCATATCCGCTTGGTGACCTTTCACTGCTGGAGACAGGAAAATCTCAGTTCCATCATGAGACATAGAGCGAACTTGCTGTCATGTGGAAAGGTGGCCAACAGCTTCAACATCTCCACACCCACTTCTCAAATTCATCAGAAGGTCATGTTCTTTGGTGATGTGTAGCAGTGACCTAATGTGGGGTCCTGTGCCTGCTCACTTGCTGTCATTGGTTTTCAAAATAATGTATTTGGGAATTAATGCCCAATTTTAGGGATTAGTCAAATTTCTATTTCACTGTGTTTAGCAATCCTGCTAGTAACATGAAATCAGCCAAACACAGTATCAAAACTCGGGATATCTAAATAATCTTATATTTTCTACACAATTGAATTGCAAAATGTAAACAAATAAAAATCTATTGTGCCGCCCGTGGTGTCCGATGGTCCCGGGAGGTGCATAGCCCACACTCTGGTCGAGGCCTCACGTCCAGACAGATGGGGACACACAGGTGTCTTGTCAGTGAGAAGTTCTCTGACAATTTCCTCTTGTCATTTTGTATTTACTATTATGGAATTAAACTTCCCCGTTTGAAGCACGCGTGTCTTCAGCACTGGATTTGAAAACATGAGTGATGCTTGGTTAGAACAGTACATTTCCATGAAGGCTTTTTCCTTTGTTTTTGATGAACATGGATTAGATCTCTAGATGTGAAAACTGACCAGGTGCTCGTGTGATCTCATTTAATACTGGAAGGAAACGCTGGAGGCAGCTTGGATGAAATCCACTGGACGTGAGCCGTGATGATGTCCTGAGAGGAACTGTCCTCTGAGCCGCAGCTAACCCTGTTTCGAACGGTGTTGGTCAGAACGCGGAGCATCGTTTGGGCCACAGAAGTTTGCTGGGATCATGAATTCTCATTCCGGCTTCTCCGACTGCCTGTGCTGACCTGGGCTGGCCCCGCACATGCTGCACATGCTCTGCCTGGTGTACAGTCAGGATTCCTGCAAAAGCCGACAGCACCTAAAACCTGGTCACGGGAGGGTGGAGAAGAGACGGGAGACTCACAAAGGTGCCGGCAGGTGTGAGGAGCCCAGGGGTGGCTTTGTGCAGAGGCTGACTTCTGGAGTGACCACAGGGGGAGGCAGATCAGCCCAGACCAGAAGGGAGAGAGCCAGAGACAAGCCCACTCCCTCGTCTCCCCACAGGCACACGCACGGTGGCCTGTCCTAGCTGAGACCCCGGCCGGGTGCAGCTCACAGAGGGGAGGGCAGAGTTCGCGGGGGCCCACGGAGGCGTCTGTTTTCACAGCTGGACGGAGCTGGTGTCCCCTGATGCATTGTCAGGCACACCAGCTCCTGTGTGCGGCAAGATGAGTGCTCACTGATGAAAGTAATTTGATATTTATAGTATCTGTTATTCGAAGATATTGCATTAGTTCAACTCAGAGCATTAACAACATAATTACCCTGGCACAAGCCCTCAACGGAACATTAGGAAGCGACTAAAATGCTGCTCAGTAGACAACTTGATAAGCTAGATTTCATTAAAATTAAAATTTTCTGCTCTGCAAATGATACTGTCAAGAGAATGAAAAGACTGGCCACAGACTGGGAGGAAATATTTGCAAAGGACATATCCAGTAAAGGACTGTTATCTAAAATATATAAAGAACTCTAAAAACTCAACAATACGAAAACAAACAGCCCAGTTGAAAAATGGACCAAAGACATTAACAGACACCTTGCCAAAAAAACATATACAGATGGCAAATAAGCATGTGAAAAGATGCCCCATATTATATGTTATCAGGGAAATGCAAATTAAAACAACAATGAGATATTACTACATGTCTATTAGAATGGCCAAAATCTGTAACTCTGAAAATACCAAATACTGGGTGTAGAGCAACAGGAACTCTCATTCATTGTTGGTGGGAATGCAAAATGGTACAGCCACTTTGGAAGACACTTTGGCGATTTCTTACAAAACGAATCCTCTCACCGTGTGATCCAGCAATCACACTCCTCGGTATCTACGCAAAGGAGTTGAAAACGTATGTCCACACAAAAACATGCACACAGATATTTATGTCGGTATGTTTATAATTGCTAAAGCTTGGAAGCAACCGAGATGCCCTTCAGTAGGTGAATGGATAAATAAACTGTGATACATCCAGACAATGGAATATTATTCAGCATAAAAAGAAATGAGCTATCAAGCCATGAAAAGACATGGAGGAACCTTAAATGCACGTTACTAAGTAAAAGGAGCCAACATGAAAAAGCTACGTTCTGTTCAATTCCAACTGTATGACATTCTGGAAAAGGTGAAACTATGGAGACAGTGGAAAAAAAGCAGTGACTGTCGGAGGAGGGGGGAGGGAGGCCTGAGCAGGACGAGCACGGGGGGCTTTTAGGGCAGTGAAACTTCTCTGTATGATCCTGTAATGGCGGTTACTCATCTTTATACATTTGTCAAAACCCGCAGAACGTACAACACCAGGAGTGGACCCCGATGTAATTTGTGGACTTCGGGTGACAATGACGTGTCAGTGTAGGCTCATTGATTGTGACAAATGCACCATTTGTCATTTGGTGGTGGGCGTTGACCACAGGGGAGTCTGGGGGGTGCAGGGAGTACACGGGAGGTCTCTGTACCTTCCTTCTAATTTTGCTGGAACTAAAACCGCTCAAAAAGTAAAATCTTCAAAAAATGCTAAACACAGGACAGCTATGTTTAAGATGCTTAAAGGGTTAATNTGCTCTGCCTGGTGTACAGTCAGGATTCCTGCAAAAGCCGACAGCACCTAAAACCTGGTCACGGGAGGGTGGAGAAGAGACGGGAGACTCACAAAGGTGCCGGCAGGTGTGAGGAGCCCAGGGGTGGCTTTGTGCAGAGGCTGACTTCTGGAGTGACCACAGGGGGAGGCAGATCAGCCCAGACCAGAAGGGAGAGAGCCAGAGACAAGCCCACTCCCTCGTCTCCCCACAGGCACACGCACGGTGGCCTGTCCTAGCTGAGACCCCGGCCGGGTGCAGCTCACAGAGGGGAGGGCAGAGTTCGCGGGGGCCCACGGAGGCGTCTGTTTTCACAGCTGGACGGAGCTGGTGTCCCCTGATGCATTGTCAGGCACACCAGCTCCTGTGTGCGGCAAGATGAGTGCTCACTGATGAAAGTAATTTGATATTTATAGTATCTGTTATTCGAAGATATTGCATTAGTTCAACTCAGAGCATTAACAACATAATTACCCTGGCACAAGCCCTCAACGGAACATTAGGAAGCGACTAAAATGCTGCTCAGTAGACAACAGAAGCTGAGCACGTGATCTTTACCACGTAAGTGTGAAGTGTCATCACACAGTCCTGCTGTCTATGAAAAGACAGCTTTTAATACAAAGACACACAGGTTAACAGTAACGCCAGATGGTACAGTGTCCATGGAGAACAGTTTGGTGGCCTCCTGCAAAACTGAACATGATTTTACCAAAGACCCAGAAATTGAACTCCTGGGTATTTACCAAATAACTCACTTTAACAAATGAGTTAAAAACTTACGTTCACACGAAAACCTATATGCAATGTCTGTAGCAGCTTTATTCATAATTGCCAAAACCTGGAAGCCACTAAGGTGTCCTGAAGTAGGTTAATAGGTAAATAAACTGTGGTATCTGCACAAAATGAAATATTACTGAGATCTAAAAAGAAATAAGCTACCAATCAGTAAAGGACACAGAGGAACGTTAAACACATGTTACTAAGTGAAAGAAGCCAATCTGAAAAGGCTACACGCTGTGTGATTCCAACTTTATGACATTCTGGAAAAGGTGAAACTATGGAGACAGTGGAAAAAAAGCAGTGACTGTCGGAGGAGGGGGGAGGGAGGCCTGAGCAGGACGAGCACGGGGGACTTTTAGGGCAGTGAAACTTCTCTGTACGATCCTGTAATGGCGGTTACTCATCTTTATACATTTGTCAAAACCCGCAGAACGTACAACACCAGGAGTGGACCCCGATGTAATTTGTGGACTTCGGGTGACAATGACGTGTCAGTGTAGGCTCATTGATTGTGACAAATGCACCATTTGTCATTTGGTGGTGGGCGTTGACCACAGGGGAGTCTGGGGGGTGCAGGGAGTACACGGGAGGTCTCTGTACCTTCCTTCTAATTTTGCTGGAACTAAAACCGCTCAAAAAGTAAAATCTTCAAAAAATGCTAAACACAGGACAGCTATGTTTAAGATGCTTAAAGGGTTAATCATACTTCTACCAGGTGAAAGGGTGAGGGGTTATTATGGGTTATTGTTATTTTCTGTGCTGCATGATTTTGACTGGGCTTACAATGCTTACCAAGTTAAAATGCTCTAAGCACTGAGTTTACAACAGAATACTTGCCTCCCTTTCCACCTGCCTGGTGTATGGTGTTTTGCTGTAGCAGCCGAAACAGACTAACACAACCATTAAACCAAATGGGTTTCACTTTGGTCGTGTTAGCAAATTTAGTCAAATGTGAGCTGAAAAAGATAATGCCTAAGATTCACGCCCTCCAAAAAGCAACGGCCACTCTTCAGGGGCCTAGACTGGACCTTCACACTGTCCAAACCCTCCTTGGTTGCAGTAATGCACGTTGGTCATAATCCAGCCAACATTCATGATGATTCAGCAAAGCCCTGTCCACCGACAACATTAAACATACGACCAATCAAACACATAAACATCAAGCAAAACCACCTTCTTCCTCAACAACGCAGACTAGAAACACTATTGTTCTCAGAAAGATTAATATTCTTCTCTCATTTTGGCGTCTCTCATACATTCTCCCAAATTCAGTGAAAACATAATGAAAAAAGAAACAAAACAGAGAACAGCAGGTGGTTAGAACCGGGCCTTCCTCCCAGCAAAGTCTTACCCAAGTCCCGGAGGTAACACACACCGCCTGGGTGGCCCTTGTCCTGTCTGGCCCTTCCCACCCGAGCCCACGCGGGCAGCCTGACACTGCATTGTATCCCTCTAGCATGGAGTGACAGACANTCTTCAGGGGCCTAGACTGGACCTTCACACTGTCCAAACCCTCCTTGGTTGCAGTAATGCATGTTGGTCATAATCCAGCCAACATTCATGATGATTCAGCAAAGCCCTGTCCACCGACAACGTTAAACATACGACCAATCAAACGCATAAACATCAAGCAAAACCACCTTCTTCCTCAACAACGCAGACTAGAAACACTATGTTCTCAGAAAGATTAATATTCTTCTCTCATTTTGGCGTCTCTCATACATTCTCCCAAATTCAGTGAAAACATAATGAAAAAAGAAACAAAACAGAGAACAGCAGGTGGTTAGAGCCGGGCCTTCCTCCCAGCAAAGTCTTACCCAAGTCCCGGAGGTAACACACACCGCCCGGGTGGCCCTTGTCCTGTCTGGCCCTTCCCGCCCGAGCCCACGCGGGCAGCCTGACACTGCATTGTATCCCTCTAGCATGGAGTGACAGACACTGAGCTTCACTTTAAACCTGAATTTAAAAAATGCAAAAAATAAAATTAACACGCAGACGGCAGGTATCGTAAGACTGAAAGCTGAAGTTCACAGTCTCAGGGAATAAGTGAGACGTGGTTTGTTTTCTTCAAAACTTTCACAATCTATAAAATTTAGCAGCCTGGGATGGAAAGCACTAAACACGTTCCTACAACAACATCCTGATTGAAACTTTCACTCTCATTATGCTACTGGCTCACACTTTGATCTAAAAATGAAATTGAAGGTCCAGCAAGGAAAGCACACGTAACAAATCGTCCCTGTGCGAGCACGATCAATGCTTCACCACTGTTGTTTAGAGGCACAGATAACAATAATGACCACGATACCAGGAGTTGCAATTAATTACTTTAAAACAAGTGCAGGTGTACTTTGTTAACTATTTTACTGCCAGGACACTACTATTTATTAGCATAAATTAAACAAGAGAAGGATATCTAAGTAATATTCTTATGTTATTGATTTTTTTAGAAATCAAAAACAC
>NW_007741912.1:11353-16737 GCF_000696425.1 Galeopterus variegatus
GGTCCCCAGTCCGGTACGGGGGCAACACTGAGGGTTGCGCTCCGTTGCCGGACACGGAAAAAAAAAAAAATAAAATAAAAAAATAAAATAAAATAAAAATGAAATTGAAGGTCCAGCAAGGAAAGCACACGTAACAAATCGTCCCTGTGCGAGCACGATCAATGCTTCACCACTGTTGTTTAGAGGCACAGATAACAATAATGACCACGATACCAGGAGTTGCAATTAATTACTTTAAAACAAGTGCAGGTGTACTTTGTTAACTATTTTACTGCCAGGACACTACTATTTATTAGCATAAATTAAACAAGAGAAGGATATCTAAGTAATATTCTTATGTTATTGATTTTTTTAGAAATCAAAAACACGTTGGGTTTTGTGCCAGTTTCATATGAATAACTTAAACAAGTTTGGCCCCAGCCTTCCCTCCCCACCTGCCTTCACATGAAGGTCGGTGAGTGAATTATCTGTGAGCTCTTCTCTAGCGATGCTCGTGGACATGTGTGCGATGTCTGGAATGCTGGGCAAGCAATACTGTGCACACATGTTTCACTGAGTGTAAAAAATAAGTTAATCAGATTTCGAAAATACACATTTGTAGCTATAATCTAGTAGCTTAATTCCAGTGATTTCCACACGTAAAGTGTCTTTTCACAACAATCTCATTGTAGACAGTGGCTGATACTTCCTAGCAGCAGAATAAATAACTATGTGTTTTGTTTAAGGCCAATGAAGCAGCAATTTTGATGGGAAGAAGTGGAGTCATGCTGGCAGCCCAAACTGAAAAGAGTCGACGTCTGCTCGTGAGACGACTCCTGCTCCACCTGCTTCTGTAGTGAGGAATTAACTTCACCTGCAAGAGCCTTAGGGAGACTCAGGCAAACGTGTCTCCCCAAGAAAACCCAGAACGTGTTCCTAAACGCTGCACTTTTTAAATTTCCTTTTGCATCTGTTCTTGTTATTTAGAGAACAGGGACGTAAACAAGATGAACAGACCATTACTGGAGATGATACCAGAGATGTCCAGTGTGGCACAGTGAGGGGCTTGGCAAGCATCCTCACAAGGAGTAGATTGAAACAGACAAAACTGTCACAAACAACCGTCCCAGAGATCTGGAAGCCAACCAAGATGCACAGCAAACTGAGAAGTGTTTATTTGTGAAAAGCTGCTGAACCTCGTGAAAGAACAACAGGAGTCTAAGGCACCCCTGGGTGGGGTGGCGTCACCCACCCCTGCACCCCTGGGTGGGGTGGCGTCACCCACCCCTGCTCACTCACATTTCTGCCAGCGGTGGGAGTTGGCCCCCAAAAACACCAGCTTTCCAGCCAGTGAGCTCCTTTCACTTGGAGTAAAGAGCAAGGCCCTGTGCCCAGCAGAGTTGTCAGCAACAGTGGAGACATAAGCGGCAGATGGGAAGGGCACTGCCCCTGAGCACGGGGTGTGGTCTGGGAAGGCAACCCATTAGCAGGCTGTGCAGGAATTTAGCAGAAAGTGCTAGAATATGAGACATGGAATTCTGCTGACCACCCCCCACCTTATGCTTATGCCCAGGGGGTTGGGCAGAGGTGGCCGAGCTGTCACACACCCAGAGCTGACCACAAGACTCCTGGGAGATGTGAAATGACCAGACTTTGTGCACAGCTGCCAGCAGAGAGTGGGGCCTGCACAGCTTGAGGGGCTGAGCACCACTGACCAACCACTGGCTGACCTCTAAGCTATGACTTAAAGACAGAAATACGATGAAAAAGACCAAAAAAAGAAAAAAAAAAAAAAACAAAGAAACTTGCAACTATTAACAAAGACATCAGTGGCTGCATATTATCAGAACACAGACTCCACTGATTTAGGACAGGCAGGTCCCCAAAGAAACAAGAAAAAACAGCACAACAATCCTCAAGGGAAAAAATATTAGAATCCATAATTTCTACAATATATTATCTAAAAACATTAAAGACAAGCAAAGAAACAAGAAAGTGTGACTCATACTCAGAAAAAGTGGTCAATAGAATCTGTGTCCATGAGGATCTAGACACTGAATATTGTTGACTTAGATCAATGCAACTAATATATGCCAGATATTTATAAATAAAGTGTGCTTAAAGAATTAAAGGAAAGTGTAGTAACAAAGGCTCAACAAATAGAGAAGCTTCAAAAATGGAGTTGGACTTTTTGCTATGGTTTCTTTTGATGTTTGATGACTGGGAGCTTCCCGGACACGGGACAGAGGACATGGGAGAGGTGTGGCACTGACGTGGCTGCTGACAGCTGCTAGGCCCCATCCCCCTCTTCTCCCCTCTCCCTACACCTGGACACAGTGGAGGAAATCCCAGGACCTCTCTGCTTTGGTGCTGGTGGGAGGTTCTAGATGTGCAAGCCCCAGCTCACGCATTGGGACACTCAACCCAGCCCTGTCCCCTAACCACCCTAAAACCCCCAAGCCGGTCTTTTTTTCCTGGACCTTCAAGTCATTTTTGGGCTAGTTTGAGAAGCTGTCATGCTCTGCCCAGAAATCCCTGTTATGTGAGTAATTAACATCTCGTGTCCTCTTGATGTGTGTGTGGCAACATGACTTTCAACACTAAAGCCAAATTTTGGGTGGGGTCCATCTCTTTCTGAAGTGTGTCTGAATGCGATACCAGACTGCATAAAACAGTAATTATAACAGCATATTTTTGGCTTATAGTATATATAGATGTAATGTTGATAGTGGTAAAAGCACAAAAATGATGTGATACTGTGAAAACATGTACGGTCTCACCCCTGCTCCTGCCCTGTCTCCTGGAATAACAACTCCTAAAATATCCGAAGTGATGAGTGTCTTTTTGCATGCGAGTGACTGATTGGTGGCTGGCAGCCCCTAGGTAGCTCAGGGTGGTGGCTCATTGCCAGGGGAGCCAACTCTGTGATTGATTCGAGGGTTAACACTTTCAGACCAACCCCCTCCCCAAGCTCCAGGGAGGGGAGAGGGACTAAAGTTGAAGTTGATCGTCAATGGCCAACGATTTAATCAATGATGTCTATGTAATGAAGCCTCCATAAAAACCCACAAGGACCGGGTTTGGGGAGTTTCTGGACAGCCAGACATGTGGAGGTTCCTGGAGCGTGGTGGGCCCAGGGGGGGGCGTGGAAGCTCCGCTCCCCTTCCCACACCCCACCCTGTGTGTCTCATCTGGATCCTTTGTAGTACCCTTTGTAAAAAATGGGTAAACATAAGTAAATGTTTCCTGAATTCTGTGAGCAGCTCAGCAAATTAATCAAACCTAAGGAGGTGTTGTGGGAACAACAGCTAATAGCCACTTGGTCAGAAGCACAAGGGAAACAACCTGGAACTTGTGATTGGTGTCAGAAGTGCGGGGGGAGGACAGTATTGGGGACTGAGCCCTCAACCTGTGGGATCTGATGGTATCTCCAGGTACCTACTGTCAGAATTGAACTGCAGGGCACCCAGCTTACTTGTGTCTGCTGCAAAGCTGCTTCCTTGCTGGCTGCAGGGGAGAAATCCCCACACGTCTCAGAAGTCTGTCCTCTGTGTTGATTGCCGCAGAGCAAGAGTACAGGAAAACACTTTGGTGTGTGTTTTATCCCACTCAGATGGGTAGGGAGAGTATATTGGAGTAATTTTTTTTTTATGTTTTACCAGAATTAAGTGAGCATTACCTTGAAGCAGAATGAAACAAGGTGAGTACATACACAGTTCAACCTATAGAGCAACCACTAGGAAAATAAGTCAAAATAATAGGAAACAGCAACAAAAACAATGGCAAAGGAATTAAGATGTCACACTAAAGGTATCCATGTAATACAGGGTTACAATATATGCCTCAAGAACAGCTGTCTGCTTTAATAAATACAACGTGTTAAAGCACAGCCACACCCACTAGTTTACACCTTGTCTGTGGCTCTTTCACCTTATAGCTGCAGATTTGAACACATTTACCACTTGTCACTTTAAGAAAAAAAAAGTCTGACCCCTGATTTAACACAAGACCAATAAGAAAAAAAAAAAAGAACAATGGGAAATAAAAGATATACTAATTAAACTCAACATAAAAATGATTCAACCATAATTATATTAAATGTGAATGAACTAAATATTCCAGTTAATAGACAGAAATTGTCAAAGTGAAATAAAATAATCCAAATATATCTTTTATACAAGAAGAACACTAGTTGCAAAGAATAAATAAATTGAAAGTAAAATGATGGGAAAAGATACACCAAGCAGTAACCATAAAAACAACATTGTCCACCAGCCTGTCCAGACTGACATTTTCAGAACAATTCACTCAACAACAGCAGGCTGCACATTCTTTGCAAGGCTACATGGGACATCCTTCAAGACAGATCATATACTGTGTTATAAACTATGCCTCAAATTTTTAAAAACAATTAAAAGCATAAGATATGTTCTCTGACCACAAGATAGTTAAATTAGGAACAAACAATTTGAAAAGATATTTTGGAAATCTTAAAGTATTTGAAAATTAAACACCCTTCTAAATAATCATAGGTAAATTAAGGAATCATAAGCAAAATTAAAAAATATTTTGAGCTTAATTAAAACAAAAACATAATATCTAAATTTATAACATGTAGATAAAGCATAGCTTAGAGGGCAATTTACAGCTTTAAACACCTTTATTAGAGAATAAGAAAGGCCTCCAATCAATATCTTAAGCTTCCACTTTCGGAAACTAGAGAAATTAAAGCAAATTAAACCTAGAACAAGCAGAAGGATGAAAATGATAAAGTTAAAATCTGAAATCAATTAAATAAAAACAGAAATCAATTAAATGAAAACAGAAAAAAAAATAGAGAAAATCAATAAAACCAAAAGGAGCTTTTTTGAAATATCAACAAACTTCACAAAACTAGAGCTAAACCAATTTTTAAACATTAGAAGACACAATTGCCAAAATAAAAATGAAATAGACAGTACTTACCCTGCAGAATTAAAAGAGTTATAATGGAATGCTGTGATCCCCACTATACCAACATATAAGAGAACAGATAAAATGGACACATTTCTAGAAAAACACATCATAAAAACTGACTTAAGAAAAAAATACAAAATCTGCAAATAGCTAAAACAGGTAAACAAATTGTACTAGTAATTAAAAATATTTCCATAATGAAAATCCCTGACCCAAATGGCTTCAATTGTGGATTCTATCTAATGCTTAAAAAATAATACCAATCATTCACAAACTCTTTCAAAAGATATAATTGGAAGAAACTATTCTCAATTCATGCTATGAAGCCAGTGTTGTTATGAAAACAAAGCCAAAAAAAGACCTTAAAGAATAAACATACAAATACTACTCATGATCACAGATTCAACAATAATTAACAAAATACCAGGAAATCAAATCCATTTACATAT
>NW_007741912.1:17737-23548 GCF_000696425.1 Galeopterus variegatus
TCCCAGCAAGAGCACTAAGAAAGAAAAATGAATAAAAATATCCAAAGTGGAAGGAGAAGGCAATATTCACACCTCATTCACATATAAAATAATCTCATATGTAGGAAATTCCAAGGGCTCAATAATAAATAAAACAAATGTGTGAGGTTCTCAGGATATAATATTAATGTAAAAATCAATTGTATTTCTACAAACTGCAATACATAATCTAAAAAATAACCAATTCCATTCACAATAGCTTAACCAAAAATAAAATACTTAGGGATAAATTGAAGAAAAGTAGCATAAGACATGTTCATTGAAAGCTATAAACATTGCTGAAAGAAATTAAAGATGACCTAAACACATAAAATAACATGTCATGTTCTTGGATTAGAAAACTCAAAATTGCTATTGTTTTCAAATTGATCTGTAGGTTCAACATGGTCCCTACAAAATCCCAGCATGCATTTTTGTGAGAATCGCCAAGCTGATTCTAAAGTTTAAATGGAAGTGGGAAAGACTGGAATAGATAAATCAGGTTTGAAAAAGAACAAACTCAAAGGACCTCTACTCCCAACCTCAATCCTTATCATAAATTAAGTAAATAATACTGAAGGAATGCTTTCTATTACCTCAGGAAGGGCCCCGCGGACACGGATTTTTGAGCAGAGAGTGGACAATTTAGGTGAAATTTACAAATTACTTCAAACCAAAAGTAAAAGAGAGAATATTTGAATAGTTTGATATCTATGTAGGAAACCAGAGCTATTATTTAAAATCTTTCTGTAAAGGAGATATTATCTTTTGAAATGGTGATTTGCATTTTCTTTCTCTTTTAATAGTCTTATGAGTTTTTTACTGTCATTTGCCCTGAAGCCCAAGCACGAATTTGAGGAAGTGTGAGAAAGCGTGTTGGAAGCCCATGGTCATGTGGTTGTATGTCATAATCTGACATCTGCAGGGGTGGTCTTCGGGCTCCTCTTCACTGGCCTCTGGCTTCCATTTGGCTAAATTTCTCCCCCTTGGTAGACATGGTTTTCTTCTTTCTGTTTTTAATCTTCAATCCAAAGTTAACAGATTACCCTACTTGAGTGTTCAGCTCTTTTTTGTTTGTTTGTTTGTTTGTTTGTCCTTTTTGAGACCGGCCGCACCACGCTCAGCCAGTGAGCGCTGTGAGCGCACCGGTCATCCCCATATAGGATCCGAACCCGTGGCAGGAGCGCTGCTGCGTTCCCAGCTCCGCACTCTCCCGAGTGTGCCACGGGCTCGGCCCGAGTGTTCAGCTCTTTTTACGGGGACAATGTTCTCTCCTGGGTCCAGCAGAGTCTCCTCTAATTCTCCCCATCCAGGTGAGGACCCGGCAGGCATCTCACGACAGTGCCTGCGGCCTCCGGGTGGGTCCCCACTGGCTCCCCGACACTCTGTTCAGGGTTTCGGTTTCTCTCCATCCTTTTCTGTATTTCATTTCTCCGACCCAGTTCTTGCTAGTTTTCCAGTCCTGTTGTTTTGCACACTTGGGATGAGGGGCGGACAGGCCGTGGGGACACGCCGGCTGTCCAGCGTGTCCTGCTGGGGTGGTGTCCGGCTCTACCTGCATGTCCTGCTGGGGTGGCAATCCGGCTGTCCTGTGTGTCCTGCTGGGGTGACGTCTGCCTGTCCTGTGTTTCCTGCTGGGGTGAAGTCCAGCTCTGCCTTCATGTCCTGCTGGGGTGGCGTCTGGCTCTGCCTGCATGTCATTCAGGGGTGGCGTCCAGCTGTCCTGTGTGTCCTGCTGGGGTGGCGTCCAGCTCTGCTGTGGTCCCCACTCTTCTGGCACAGGACGCGCCACCCCTCAGGGGCTCTGCAGGTGTGGGGCAGGCACCACATCCAGGACCGCCGTGTCCTGCGGGTCATGTCCACGCCTCTGTCCTGCGACTCAATCCCTCACAGCCACCCACACATGAGAACCTGTGGGAAAGAGAGTTTGTTGCGTTTGGGCTTCACCCACAGCCACGGGGGCCTCGAGGCTCCCCCGGCTCGCAGAGTCCTCAGCCCAGAGCCCGTGCTCAGTGTGGAGCGACTCGCTGGCACCTCGGCCTGACTGTCCAGGGCTGTTGCTGTGCCGCGAAAGCATGGTCGCTGTCCTCGGTTGTTGCATGTCCTGAGCGCGGCTGCTCCCGCCTGGGTGGCCGGGGGGGGGTGTCCCCGCATCTTCCAGGTCCCTGTGCACCCCACACCCCACCCAGGGGTGCTGTCCACTCCCGCGGTGACACGGGTCGGGAAGAAAGTGCTTGCAGGTGCTGGGGATGCGCAGGGAAAGGACAGCAGAGCAACCGCATTATGGAGAAATCCACTGGTGACCCGGGACCCACCCCACCGGGGCCCCCGGTCCTCTCTGCAGACACAGTCACCTCCCTGCGCCAAGGGCAGGACATGCTGTGACTGATGAGGCCGAGTGTACCTGCAGCCGCCCCAGGGGAAAACGACACGGGACACAGAACCGACACCCCCACCCTGCAGCAGGCAGGAGGACAAGGAGGTGACAGCCAACTCCCCAGTTAAGAGATGTTCAAAGGCAGATTTTCTTATCCACTTGACAAGATGAAAACATCTTTAATGCGAGTCGTCACTCGTGGATAGGAAATAAGCCATTGAGTGACCCAGCAGCTGCCTGTCACCGAGAACCATGCTCATCCTGTGGACTCGCGTCTGTCCTGCGCCCTGGCAGGGACAGGATCGGACGGAGGCCCTGACTGCACCTGCTCCGCATGCTGTATGTTCACATGTATGTTTTCACTTCAGAAATTATTTGCATGTGCTACAGAAAATGTGGAAAAGAGGCCAGAGGAGAGGAAAAGGCCCATTTGTCACAGGAGAGTCCTGAAAGAAATGGCTGGAGGTCAGCCTGCTTCCCGTTGCTTATTCTTTCGTCCACAGCTAATGCATCGCTTTATGTCTATAATTTAATACCAATCACTGTAGAGTAATCTTGATTACAGAGAAACAGCAGTTGAAGAATGTGTCAGATTTTTCAGATGAAATTTTGAGAGAGAGAAAGACAGAGACACAGAGAGAGGGAGAGAGACGGAGAGACAGACACAGACAGAGAGACACAGAGACAGAGAAACAGAGAGACACAGAGAGAGAAAGAGCCACACTCGGGGACACAGGCCACTCACAGGCTCCAGTCAGGTTCGATGCCACCTGGTTTTCTGTCTCATGCTGTTCACCGTTCAGGTCAGTCCGTCTTGTTGATGGGACATGTGCAAAGAAACACAGCAGGAGCGAGCGGCCCAGGGGATCACAGGCCTGCCACTGCAAGCTCTGCTTTAGTGACAGTGGGTCGGGGGGCCTGCCCGCCCACTCTTGTGGCCTCCATGACGGGCATCTCGTGGTAAACAGATTGTCCAGCATGGAAGCCAGGTAACGGGGGGCTGGTGGCAGTGGAGGGCTCAGGTGTGGCCTTCGTCAGTGGCACCGAGTTTGCGGTGTAATGTCCCTCTGTGCATCCTTCTCCGGTAAGTTGTCTTCTAAAGGCAGCACTTCCTGATTTCTGGGCTCTAATTTCTAGACACAGTTTACAGTAATTTTGTCACTGCTGAACTGCTCTGTGGTGTCCTTACCTATGTTTTGGTCGAGTGTGGCTTCTTCTGGTCTCTGTGCAGCATGTGCCATAGTATCATATTTGTTTCCTCTGCTCTGGGTCTCACCTCTTTTCCCCCCGTTGTTTATCACAAAGATCAGCGATTTTTCCTCTCGTTTTCCTTCCTTTAGAGTGGTAAAGAGGAATAAAATTATTTTAATACATGCACAATAAGATTTGCTTTGCTAACTCGATAATGTAGACAAATTTTGCTCTCCCGTGACAGAAACCTCAGTTGATTAAACAGATGCCGGGGAGGAATTGATTCGCCTGCTGTTCTTAAGGTGTCTCTGGGGGGGACAGGAGTGTCTTCTGCTTTGTCTGTCGAGGCATCGCTGTTGCGGTCACTCTTACGAGCATCGCCATCTCAGTCTAGGGAAGACGCTGCTGGGCCTGCAACCCCAAGGGTCTCCTGTGTTCAAGGGTCTCCTATGTCCCCTGAGGGTCACAGACACAGCCCCAATCCCCCAACCCGTTCCACACACTCAAGACCTTTCTCTTTCACATCTCAAGATGCCGTTCCCACCTTGGCCTTCTCAGAAGCTACAGAATTTTACGTTTCTTTCAGTGCAGTGTCGAGTGATGTCTTCCTGGTGATGGCCTCTTCTTTCTGGTTAATTCCCCTGCTTATATTGAGCCACACTCGGGGACACAGGCCACTCACAGGCTCCAGTCAGGTTCGATGCCACCTGGTTTTCTGTCTCATGCTGTTCACCGTTCAGGTCAGTCCGTCTTGTTGATGGGACATGTGCAAAGAAACACAGCAGGAGCGAGCGGCCCAGGGGATCACAGGCCTGCCACTGCAAGCTCTGCTTTAGTGACAGTGGGTCGGGGGGCCTGCCCTCCCACTCTTGTGGCCTCCATGACGGGCATCTCGTGGTAAACAGATTGTCCAGCATGGAAGCCAGGTAACGGGGGGCTGGTGGCAGTGGAGGGCTCAGGTGTGGCCTTCGTCAGTGGCACCGAGTTTGCGGTGTAATGTCCCTCTGTGCATCCTTCTCCGGTAAGTTGTCTTCTAAAGGCAGCACTTCCTGATTTCTGGGCTCTAATTTCTAGACACAGTTTACAGTAATTTTGTCACTGCTGAACTGCTCTGTGGTGTCCTTACCTATGTTTTGGTCGAGTGTGGCTTCTTCTGGTCTCTGTGCAGCATGTGACATAGTATCATATTTGTTTCCTCTGCTCTGGGTCTTATCTCTTTTCCCCCCGTTGTTTATCACAAAGATCAGCGATTTTTCCTCTCGTTTTCCTTCCTTTAGAGTGGTAAAGAGGAATAAAATTATTTTAATACATGCACAATAAGATTTGCTTTGCTAACTCGATAATGTAGACAAATTTTGCTCTCCCGTGACAGAAACCTCAGTTGATTAAACAGATGCCGGGGAGGAATTGATTCGCCTGCTGTTCTTAAGGTGTCTCTGGGGGGGACAGGAGTGTCTTCTGCTTTGTCTGTCGAGGCATCGCTGTTGCGGTCACTCTTACGAGCATCGCCATCTCAGTCTAGGGAAGACGCTGCTGGGCCTGCAACCCCAAGGGTCTCCTGTGTTCAAGGGTCTCCTATGTCCCCTGAGGGTCACAGACACAGCCCCAATCCCCCAACCCGTTCCACACACTCAAGACCTTTATCTTTCACATCTCAAGATGCCGTTCCCACCTTGGCCTTCTCAGAAGCTACAGAATTTTACGTTTCTTTCAGTGCAGTGTCGAGTGATGTCTTCCTGGTGATGGCCTCTTCTTTCTGGTTAATTCCCCTGCTTATATTGGGTAGATAGTCAAGAAATTTGAAGTTGCAAATGGTCCACANCGGTCCCCAGTACGGGCGCGACACTGAGGGTTGCGATCCCATTACCAGTCAGTAAAAAAGACAAAAAGAAAAAAAAAAAAAAAAAACTCGCATAAGGAGGATAGCCGGATAGCCTACCTGAATTTTAAGTCATCAATGAATCCTGAACAACTGCACCTCAAGTTCATAAACGTGTATGTGACCTTTCAACTAGAATTGTAATGGATTTGCAACAAGAAGAGTGTAGCTCCAATTATTACTGCAGAAAGTACAGATTGGTCCCCAAGACAGGACCTCCTGGGAGCACACCAATGGGGGTAAGGAAGGAAGCGGGTTGTTGGCCGCCGTCTACCTGCAGGCAGTGTCCTGGCTGGTGACCCCTGGACAGGGTCAACCACCTCCCGGAGCAGGTGGAGCTGGGAAG
>NW_007741913.1:0-3705 GCF_000696425.1 Galeopterus variegatus
AAGAACTCAAACAACTTTACAAGAAAAAAACAAGCAACCCAATTAAAAAATGAGCAAAAGAACTAAGCAGGCATTTCTCTAAGGAAGATATACGAATGGCCAACAGACATGTGAAAAAATGCTCAACATCACTCAGCATTCGGGAAATGCAAATCAAAACCACACTGAGATACCATCTCACCCCAGTTAGGGTGGCTAAAATCCAAAAGACCCTGGACAATAAATGCTGGCGAGGTTGCGAAGGAAAAGGAACTCTCATACATTGTTGGTGGGACTGTAAAATGCTGTAGCCTCTATGGAAAATAGTATGGAGGTTCCTCAAACAATTGCAGATAGATCTACTATATGACCCAGCTATCCCACTGCTGGGAATATACCCAGAAGAATGGAAATCATCAAGTCGGAGGTATACCTGTTCCCCAATGTTCATCGCAGCACTCTTTACAATAGCCAGGAGTTGGCACCAGCCCAAATGTTCATCATCAGATGAGTGGATACGGAAAATGTGGTATATCTACACAATGGAATACTACTCAGCTATAAAAAAAGAATGAAATACTGCCATGTTGCAATGAAATGGATGGACATAGAGAGAATTATATTAAGTGAAACAAGTCAGGCACAGAAAGAGAAATATCACATATTCTCACTTATTGGTGGGAGCTAAAAATAAATAAAAACACACACACACAACTGGGGGGTGGGAAGAAGACATAACAATTGCAATTCCTTGAAGTTGATACGACAAGCAAATGGAAAGGACATTGTTGGGAAGGAGGGGGGAGAGGGAGGAGGGAGGGAGGTTTCAATAATGGGCCACAATAATCAACCACATTGTATATCGACAAAATTAAATTAAATTAAAAAAATTTTTTTATATGAAATAAATCATCTAGTTAAATAAAAAAAATGAGGAATTTTCCACTTACTTTTTGTTTTAGATTTCATGCTTAATTGCATTGTGCTCAGAGATGTCTGATGTGATTTCTATCCTCTCTAAAGTAACTTGCATTCTGGCCCAGCATGTGGCCCATTTTAGCAAATGTTCCATGTGACATTGAAAGCACATGCAATTTGCAGTCATTGGGTGTATTTTTGTAATGTTCTAATTAAGTCAAATGTATTTACCTTATTTTTCAACACTTTAATATCTTTGCTGATATTTTTTGTCTACTTATCCTATTAATACTGACAGAAGTATTTCAAAACCCCCACTATGATTGTAGGTCTGTCTGTTTTGTGGTCGTCTCACTGATCTTTGTTTTACTTATTGAGGCTCTGTTACTAGGTGCATATGAACTTAGAATTACTGTATCTTCCTGGTATAGTAAAGCTTTTTCATGGTGAGGTATTCCTTGTTATCTCTGGAGTAGGGTTTTCCCCTTGTATTCTACTATTTTTGATATCAATATTGCTTCACCAGGTGGTGTTTGCATTAAATATCTTTTCCCATTCTTTCACTCTTAACCTTTCCCTAGCCTTTTACATGTGTCTTCTAAGATATGTATAATTGGGTATTGTTTCTACCCAGTGTGAGAATCTTTGTCTTTTCGTTGAAACAATTTGTCCATTTATATTAAATGAAAGTACTGATATATTTGGGTTTAAATCTATATTCTTCGTAATTGCTTTCTTTTCGTTATACTTATCATAAATTTTTATTCTCTCTTGTCTTCTTTTGAATGGACTTTTTAATTTGAACACATGCAAAGGAAGAGAGCATGGTGTAATGAAGTGGCACATTCCCATGATTTAGCTTTGTCACTCATCAACATATGGCCAACACTGGTTCATGTCTCTCGCCTCAACCCCCACCAAATACTGTATTATTGTAAAGCAAATCCCAGACATCATATAAGTCTGTCTATAAATATTTCAGTATGTTTCTCTAAAAGACAGCACTCAAAATAACTCCAGTACCATTAGCATGGCCAAAAATTAAAAATATTCCAGAGCTACTATTAAATAATTAGTTGCGTTCAAATTCTCTTACTAGTCTGAGGAATATCTTTTACAACTGATTTGTCTGAACTGGGATCCCAGCAGAGTCCACACATTTTACTTGGTTCTTCTGTCTCAAGTAATTTTCATCTAAACTATTTCATCTAAAACAGTTTCCCTGTCTCCCTCTTCTAGGGTGGGCACAGGGCTGTGGGGGACCATCCTCTGTACAAGAAGGACCGTGCTCTGCTCTCTTTCCTTTCTTCTCCCTCCCCTTCCTAGTGCTTGAGATGCAGAGAATCCCCCAATCACCCAGTGATTCTTCGAGCCTCACTGCTGTCTCCCCACCTCTATTTCAAGACTGTTTCTTGTGGCTTCTACCTCTGACACTGTGACACTGTCCGCTTTGGAACTGTTCATTTTTAACAGTCATGTGTCGCTTAACAATGGGGATACATTCTGAGAAATGCATCGTTGTGGCTTACACGAACCACACCTGGGCTGCATGGCATGACCCATGGCTCTTATGAGAGTAATGTGTTGCAGGAAGACGTTACAATGGCCACAATGCCACTAGGCAATAGGAATTTTTCAGCTCCATTATCATCTCACTAGATCATCGTATTTGTGGTCAGTCCAAAACATTACTTATGCATGGACTCCAGCCCTAGCTTTAGACTCATGGAGTCACAGAGCAGGAACATGTACAGACCCGACAATGGGGGCTGGACTCTGGTTCTTCTGTCTCCTCTCCCTGAGCAGCCCCCGTCTCCACACTTGAGGGTGTCCGAAGTCTGTTGTGGCCAGGCAGCCTGCGGGTTTGTGGGATCTCATTGTGATGAATTTCTCTGCGGAGGTTTTGTAAAGGATGTTTTCTTTTCACTGCCACAGAGATGCATTCTCAAGTTGTTACCTAGGAGGGCCAGTCCCTCTGATCACATCCTGGCCCCCTGTGTGTCCCCGGCCTCAAGATGAGGGACTGAGGGGAGCCTGGAGGACTTCATTCCCCTCCCCACCTGACACACACACACACACACACCGATGCACGTACACGCACTCACACACGTGTATACAAAGGCACACACACATACAGGCACAATCCCGCACATATGCTCACATGGCCCCTGCAGCGGCCTCTGTACATCTCTCACCCCCTCACAGGGGACTCGGAGCAGGAAGTGATGTTGACCACAGAGTCCCCCACGGCCACGGTGGGGGGCCTGAGCCCCTCTAAAGGGTACACCTTGTAGATCTTCCAGCTCACTGGTTCTGGCCATGTCCTTCTGGCCTGGAAGGAGTTTGTGATACGTCCACCATCCTCCACTCTGGATAACAGCTCAGGGGTCGGGGGCGGGGGCTGGTAGTGTGAGACACCTCTGGGCAGGGGTCAGGCCTGGGTCTCACCCACATGGGGGCCGGGTGTCCATGGAACCGGATGATGTACGCTTGAGGGAGGGAGTATGTGTGGGCCCCCAGCCCCAGGCCCTCTACTCCCACCCTGGAGGGAGGGGTCCTGATGGCCCCTTGTGTCTCTCTGCAGTTGAGGATCTGAAGAGTAACTCCCTAAGCAGGAGCAGCCAGAGGCCTCTCAGGGCAGACCTAGAGTCCACCCCTGCCCATGTGGGCAGCCTAGACCCTGAGCTGAATTCTGAGCCCCAGGTTGCCTTTGCTCCAAGCCAAGACCCGCCCATGTTCGATGGATCAGTGTGGAGTGAGAGTAAGTCCCTGGGGGAGGGAGCAACCTTCCGCTTCTGGCATTTCTCA
>NW_007741913.1:4209-7716 GCF_000696425.1 Galeopterus variegatus
ATTTCTCACTGTGTGGGGAAGTTCTTCCTCATGTCTGACCATGCACTCTCTAGCCCTCCTGAAGAAGAAGCTTACAGGTCCCCATCCTGAGGAGCCCATGGGGGGTGGGGACTTGCAGCAGAACCAGACCACACCCAGGCCATTGAGACCTGCGCCCTGGGAGGAAGACACCCTCAAAGATGGGACTCTGGTCTGAGTCCCAGAGGCAAAGCAGGACAGAGGGAGGGATAGGTCTGGAGCCCCGCATGGAGAGGGGACGGGAAGGTGAGGACCAGAGTGGCCGACTATGCTGAGGTGTCACCCTGAGGGGGACATGCCACGACCAGGTGGGCTGGATGTCAGGATGAGATGGGCACGGAACTCCTGGGGAGAGACTGTGGTGGGCTACCCGGGAATCCCTGAGGGGCCCGGGGCAGTCCAGCCACGGTTGGAGGTGAAATTGTGCAGGGAGATGAGGCCAGGGCCGGCCTCGGGGAACCCCAGCATTTAGAGTGTGGCCAGACTTCACCATGTGTGGATGTGGGGGGCTGTGAGCCCTGGTAAAAGCAACAGATTCGGTTACATGAAAAGCTAAATCTTTGTACAACAAAATAGATCAAAACGTTTAGTAGGGCACCATCCTTTAGCATCACATAACCTGAGTCATCTCCTAAAGGCCCATCTGCGAACCCAGCACACTGGGCATTAGCGCTTCAACACGGAATATGGGGGGACACGATTCAGTCCACAACAGCTGTTCACCCTTGCTAATGACCGGGGAAATGCACCTCAACACTAGGAGCTGTTTTATTTTTATGATCTTATTTTTTATATAAATTATGTATGCATACCTTTATATCTGCACGTGTTTATTTTTATTTCTTTCAATGATTAGTCACAGTCGCGGGGGGCGGCAGTGCTGGGAGGGCACAGGGAACCTGCACAGGCGCCCGTCCTGGGTGAGAGCTTGTCGCGCCCTCAGGAGGACGGCCTGGTCCCCGTGCATGGTCTGGGGTCCTTGTTCTTTAACTGCCTCTGGACGCACTTGCCCCGACTCGGCTGCACGAGGGTGGTCCTGGGCCTGGCTCCTGAGCGTGCATGACCGGACCCCCCGGGTGTGGCTAAATCAAGGAGCATCCGCTCTCTGCTCTGCTGTGATGTGATGCAGGAGGGGGTCACCCGGCACGTGGGGAGGAAGAGAGTGGACAACAGCGACAACCCGGAGGCGGGACCCTCGCGGCACGAAATGCTTTATAAAGAAAAGGTGGTGGCTGCCCGCCTCTGGGGCTGGGGACCGCTCTCGGTGTCCTGTGGGCTCGTCACTTAGTTCCTGCCTCAAGGCCTTCACACTTGCCGTTTTTCTACCTAAAATGTTTACCCCCTTCTCAGGTCTCAGCTGGAACGCCACCTGCTCTGAGAAGCCTTCCCTACTGCCCTGCACGATGGAGCCCCCGGGGCTTGCCCATTTTATTCCCTTTGGAGCCGCATCCCTGTCAGGAACCTGTGTTCACCCCTCACTGTCAGCTTGGGAGGGCGGACCTCATGTGGCCTTGGACAGTGTTGTCTCTGCAGAGGCTGGAACGGACCCTGGCATGGCAGTGGTGCTCAGCAAACACCTCTGCGGGCCACCCCCAGAGGAGTGGCGCACAGTTTGTTTGGATGGTGCTTTTGTGGCTCCTGGGCCTGCCAGCCTGGCTCGGCCTGTTGATCGGGCTGAACCCCCCTGCGAAGCTAACAGGAGCCCACTCCTTACTCAGCACGTGGCCAAGTTGGTCTCTGCCAGGTCTGTTGACAGCCTGGGGGACACGAGACTCTGGACCAGTGCCCTCATGCCTCTGGGCCTCGGCTTCCTTCCTGTGAGATGAGGTTGCCCAGGTGACCGAAGGCAAGTGGAGGCCCCAGAATGGCACGGTGTCCCATGCAACAGAAAGAAGGTGTGCACGGGAGCACCGTCCACACACGCAGCCCCTGGGTGGGCCTCAGGGGCTGTGCAAGTGAGGAGTCAGCTCCAAAAGGCCATGCGCTGTGCAAGGCCCCAAACGTAGCATGACAGAGATGACCAGCTCAGTGGACACCAGGGCAGGGGTGGCCAGGAGAGAGGCGGGTGTGACCATGCGGGAAGCTCTGCAGTCGCAGCCCCTGGGTGGGCCTCAGGGGCTGTGCAAGTGAGGAGTCAGCTCCAAAAGGCCATGCGCTGTGCAAGGCCCCAAACGTAGCATGACAGAGATGACCAGCTCAGTGGACACCAGGGCAGGGGTGGCCAGGAGAGAGGCGGGTGTGACCATGCGGGAAGCTCTGCAGTCTGATTGTGGGCCCACGAGTCCACACGCGTGACAGACAGCAGAGCACTGGACACACACGTGTGCCCGTGTGGCTTCCTGGTGTGTTCCACACTAGGGTTATGTGAGATGCAGCTGTGAGGAGAGGGGCTCCGTGGGTGTGGGGAACCCGCCCAGCCACGTTCCTGGCACACTGTCCTCCCAGGGGCTTGCGCCCGGCTCTTGGCACTTCTGTTATTCCTGGTGTCTCCCAGAGACAGCCTGACCTGGGGTCACACACCTGCCCAGCCCCTGCCCACAGGCCAACGCCAGGGAAGGGTGGGAGTGGCGAAGCACTTCATAGAACAGCAGAAACACACCCCGCACATCCCAGCTCCTGTGTACAGGTGCCAAAGCCAGCCCTGGGTACAAACATTGGAAGCAGGTGGCATTTTGGATGCCGGTCCCGGACTAGGCTGGTTCCCACTTAGTTGGACCAGGACACTCGGGGAAAGGGCAGATTTTGGTCGCTCTGTTCTTTTCTCAATCCTGTATGGTGCAAGGTGTGACTGCCTGTCTGACACCCAGGCCTGGCTCCTTCGCTGTCGCGCAGAGGCTGTGGGCACTTCAAACACTATTTTCTGGAGCCTAGACCTCTCGGCATTCATCTGACTTTGGAGGGCCACCTTGTGGAAAGGCAGCCACAACCAGGACCGAGGCCTGTCTTCCCTCACTCCCATGGGGCTCCTGTGATAGAGGGGGTCCTTTGCATCACATCCCCAACCCCCAAAGCCACGAAACAGGTCTTGGGTCCACGTGGGCCCCTCTTGGGAAAAGACTCAGCCCACCCAAGAGCTCCTGCAAACAAGGGAGCCTGTGCTGGGCTCCCTTTTCTCACACACACATACATACATGCTTGCACACACGCGTGCACATGCACACGTGTGTACACAGGCACTCAGCATACATGTGCAAGCACACACATGCACGGCCCCTCTTGGATAATAACTGGGGGGCTGTGGGCTCAGTCTACTGCTGCCCTCGGAGTGCACACTCACAAAAACCCACACAGAGGGTAGGTAAAACCACCATGCTGTGCAAATTCATGAAAATGAAATACACTGTACAGGGACATGTGCTTTAAATATATATATATATATTTTTGTCTTTTTCCATGTCCGGCAACGGATCGCAACCCTCAGTGTTGCCCCCGTACCGGACTGGGGCGGGTGATTGGGACTCAAACCCCCATGAGGACCCCTGGGTCCGC
>NW_007741913.1:8598-12710 GCF_000696425.1 Galeopterus variegatus
CCCGGGGCCGGTCCGGGACCGGCAACGGGATGCCAACCCTCAGTGTGGCCCCCGCGCCTCGCTCAGCCAGTGAGCAGGAACCGGTCTGTATGTGGGATCCGAACCCTCGGCGGGAGCGCCGCCACGCTTCCCAAGTGGCACACTAGCGCAGTGCGCCACCGGGCCGGCCCCTAAATATTAAAATATATTCACATATGCACAATTTCATCTGAGGATATACAGAGACAAACATTCCCTGGGGTTGGCAGTCCCGGCACCTCCCCCCATACCACCCCCATAGGACTCACCACCCCTGCTGGAGTCTGCCTGTACACACACCACACTCTCAGGTATAAAATAAATTCTATAAATACACTTTTATGCAAAATATACATCCATAAATATATACCATAATATACCATAAATATATACATCCATAAATAAATATGCAGAGGCTCCAAGGGCAGAACTAATGGCAGACTTTAAACTCTTTGTCAAGCAGGAGGTTCCACGGGATGGCATCCCCTGGGGCGCTGCCATCTCACTGGGTTTTACACTTCGTCACAGAAACGTGGATGGCAGGGTGGAACAGGCACCCACAGACGCAGTGGACCTTGGGCCGGGAGGACGTGCACCCATTCCAGGAGCCTTGTGGTTTCTCCTAAGTGCCTTTCAGACTCTGTCCCCTGAGGCCCATCAGCTCCGTCTCAAACTTGGGACAGCCCTGCAGGCCCTAGAACCCAATGTGGGATTCTCCCAGGTCCTCGGCCCTTCCAAGAAGTTAGATGAGTCTGGAGGGCAGGTGGCTCTTGCTCTCAGGGGATGCTTGGTGGCTGCCGTGTCCCTGGGGGTGGGGAAGGGGTCAGACGTCACTCTGTAGCTGGAGGTTCGTGGGGTTGTTGGAGGCTGAAGACTGGCTGGGCAGAGAGTCTTCCAAGCCATCCGAAGACCATGACGGGGGCTTGTACTGGAAGCAGACAATGGCAAAGAAGAGGAAGCCCAGCACCTGGGGACAGAGGAGGAGAAAATGGACCCCCCGAGCCACCTGCTCCAAGGCCTCCCCCGCCCCTTGAACCTGGTCCACCCGGGAGGAAGACACGTCTTTCCCACATAACCAGCTCCTAGAGTGGGTACCAATATTGTTAACAAGGAAATGAAAAACACTTGACTAAAAACTGAGGCACAGGATAAGGTGGCAGGGCTTGTCATGGGTTGAACAGTGTCCTCCCCCAAAAGATATGTCCGAGTCCTAAACCTGGGTGCCTGTGGATGGGACCTTATTTGGAAATAGGGTGTTTGTAGGTGCAACTCGGTTAGGGTCCTGAGACGAGGACACCCTGGATTTGAAGTGGGCCCTATATCAATGACAGGTGTCCTTATGGGAGAGGGGGGTGGGGACCTGAGACAGACACGGAAGGAAGACTGTGTGAAGGCGGAAGTAGAGACCAGAGTGACGTGTCCACACAGCAAAGATTGCTGGAGCCGCTTCCAACACGGGAGAGGCTGGCACAGATCCTCCCCAGAGCCCCCAGAAGGGACTAACCTGCCCACACCTCAGTTCCTCATTACGGCAGCCACAGACACCTAACGAGCCGGTCAGTTCCTTCCCCGCAACAGGGATTGTCACCCACCCTGCGGGGGCATGCGGGGACACGGCAGGATGGCGCGTAGGCCCTGGCCACAGCACAGCCTGTGCACGTGTGCTGGCCCCTCATACACGCAGCAAGCTGTGCACACAACTGAGGCGTGAACGCCAGGCTTGGGCAGAAACTCCCACGTGCTTCCTGGAGCACTGCTCCCCGCGCTCACAAGAGCAAGGCTGTTTCAACTTGGTTGGGCAGCGATCTGATCGATGGGGACTTTCAGGGGTGGGCCTGTCTACCCCCCTCCTAAAATCAACGCCTTGCTTCTGGAGCCGACCCCAACCCTCTGCACGGTTCATGCCGGCTGTGCGGAGCTCCTGGGTTGTGGTCTGGGCAGACGTGGGTACCAGCCTGCTGCTCAGCATCCAACATACAGGAAAGGAAAGGCAAGGGACAGTTCCCTGGGAAGAGTGCGTCTCTGTAAATTGACCAAAAGTTTTTCTCCAGAGCCACACAAATCCCTTCTCAGACGTGGCTATTTTTGTTCTAATCTGAGGGGAGATAAACACGGGTCTCCTTCCTGGCTTCAAGCCCTTCTCTTTCTCCAAGCCTCCTGCATGGAAAGCACCTGGGGCCGGGGCTCCTGTGAGCTGAATGCCCCTGTGTCTGCCACCCCAGAAAGAGGATCATGATCCTCTGAGCTCCTGGTCCTGGGATTTCATTTTATTTTGAAGGTTTTTCACCCTATCCTCTACTGGGGGGACATTCAAGCTAGCATGAGCCGAGAGTTACAATAGGAAGTTTCTCTTAGCTTGAAAAGAGAGGGACAGGCTGAGAAACAGGTGGAGTTCAAGGCACGTTGAGAGTGGAGCGTCATGTCGCACATGGATACAGCAAGCAGGCCAAGGCCCAGCACTGGACCGGCCCGCCAGGCTGCCAGGAGGACATGCTTGTCATCCCTCCAAAGCCCTTCACTAACCAGATCCACCTTGCACCGTCCATGCTGTCGTCAGCAGCCGCTGGCAGGCAGTGGGACAGGAGCTGCTTCTATGGCCTGGAGCTGTGAGCTGGATGCTGCTGGGGGCTTGGAGTGTGAACCCCGAAAGGCTCTTCCATGGCTCCATCTGATGCCGGCACATCTTCAGAGTCCTGGCACCAGCTCGTGAGGCATGTGGAAGGGATGTCCCCTTCTAGAAACAGAGTTGCAGGTATTCAGCTGGGGTTGAAGCGGTTGGAAGATCCCATAGAGTGTACCGCCCTGAGCTAGCTGAGAAGGAAATCCCCCACTGCCCTCTGGAGAGACCCCAGGCTCCCTCCCGTGGGCGCAGCTCACCTTGTGCCCGGGCAGCACGATGAGCATGTACCGGCTCATGGCCACGTTCTGGTACACAAAGCAGGAACCCTGGTGGCCACACTGGTTCTGCCACAGCAGGCATGCCTTCTCAATCACCAGCCAAAGGCGATGGGCCCGGGGATGCCCCCTGCAGAGAAACACTTGCTCAGCACCTGACATGCCCAGAGGCGGGCAGGGGGTGTGGGCAGTCAGGAGACCTGGAATGCGTGTGGTCTTGGAATGGTGACATCAGCCATTGATGTTCTCAGAGGCTCACAGAGGGGACTTAAATGTTTCTTTTTCTAGGGATTCAGCATCAGGCTGGGAGTCCCCCATCTCTGACTCCTATGCAGACTTCATGTTAACGAGGGGGAAATACTCCTTGGGCAAGTAAATGACGATGGGTGCCTGTAGGGGACAGTTAGAGAACAGTGCTCTCCCCGGGTGGGCATAGCTCCTGCGGAGATGCACAGTGGCGCAGTGAGTAGACCCCTGCCGGGTGCCCTCGCACAGTGAACACACCTCACAGCTGTGCGTGATTTCCTCGTGCTCCACTGTACCTAGTGCTGTAACTATGATCCACTGGATTCCCAGGGCAAAGGATCTCTGCTGGCCACAGACACACCTGCAATGGAAAACCACAGGTCAGTGCCCAGGGAAGTGTGGCTGTGTGCCACGTCATACCGCCCAGGCCAGCAGCTGAGTCTTGGCCAAGCCCCAGGTCCCATCACCATCTCCCCAGGTGGCAAGCACCTCATCAGAAGTCAGAGACACCTCTTTCCAGCCACAGCGACAGACAGGCCCGCTTTGCAGGGGCCCAGAGTGTACCCCGGAGTGTACCCCATCGTGGGATCTGCAGAGCTCCACCTTCCAGTGCTGCAAGAGAAGGTTCCGGACAAAAGCAACACCTGGGCCCCCTGGCTTACCGTAAAGTTGCTGTGAGCACAGGAATGCTGCTGAGGAATGTGAAGAAAATAACAAGGGACGGGAAAACCAGAAGGAGGGGCTTTCTCTGACAAGCTTTCCCTGCAGTAGCGTGGCCAAAACCGGAGGAAAAGTTCTGAAGGACGCAGCAGCTACGGTTTCCGTAGACCTGGGGAGCCCGACAACAGCGCCGGCAACCGGAGGGAGACACGGAGGCCGCTCCCCAGGGTGCAGGCGGGGCTGGTGGCTGCAGGGGAAGCGAGGGCGGGGGAGGGGGCCGGAGCGTGGCGGGC
>NW_007741913.1:13220-21961 GCF_000696425.1 Galeopterus variegatus
ACGCCGCGTGAGCGCGGGAAAGACGCCCGGCCGGCCCCGCCCCAGCCCCGCCCGCTGAGCCTTCCCATTGGCCCGCCGCTGCGCCTCCCGCCCAATCGCAGGGCTCGGCGCCAGAATTCGAATCTCTGTTTTCCTTTTAATCTGGTGGCCTCAGAGGGCGCTGACGCGGGATGACGGGCGGCCTTCTGCGGGCCAGCAGCGGATGCCGGGCCTCCAGGGACGCGACCCTCTGTCAAATCCAGTTCATCTAATTATTGTCTCCACAACTCTGTTATGCCTTCAAAAACAGGACTTTTATAGTTCATCTGGCTCTTTCCCAGTCATTCTGTTGAGCACTGGGCTCTTGCAGCATCTATATCCTAAGGGGAAGCTGAAGTCACAGCACATTCATTTTTTAACAGCTTTTATTGAGATATAATGTACATTCACCCATTTAAAGTGTGATTCGATGCATTTTAGCACCCTCAGAGTTTTGCAATCACCACAATTGTAGAACACTTTCATTACTCCAGAACTAAATCCCTTAGCCATCATCCCCAATTATTCAATCCCCTCCAACCCCAGGCAACCATTAATCTACTTTATTTTCCTACAAATCTCCTCATTTTGGACATTTAATAAAAAGTGTATCATACATTATGAAGTCCTTTGTGACTGGCCTCTTTCACTTAGCATAATGTTTTCAGGGTTCATGTGAAGTTGTAGCATGTGTCAGTACTCCAATGCTTTTTAGGACTGAATAATGTTTATTTATATGGATATCCCCCATTTTGTTTATTTATTCCTTAGTTCATGGACACTTGGCTAGTTCCACCTTTGGACTATTGTGAGTAATGCTGCTATGACCATTTGTATTCCAGGTTTTGTGTGGATGCACAGTTTTATTTCTCTTGGCATATACCTAGAAGTGGAATGGCTGGATCACATGTAACTCTACACTGAACTACTTTAGGGGCTTTCAGGCTGTTTCCAAAGTGGCTGCACCATTGTACAGTTTTCCCAGCCATCTCTGAGGGTTTTAATTTATCCATATCCTTCCAACACTGTTTTTATGCATCTTTGTGATTATAGCCATGGTTGTGGGTGTGAAGTGATATCTCATTGTGGATTTGATTTGCATTCATCTGATGTCTACTGATGACAAGCATATTTGACGGGCTTATTGGCCATTTGTATATTTTCTTTAGAAAACTGTGTATTCAGATTTTTTGCCAATTAAAAAAATGGAATATTTATATTATTATTATTAAGTTGTAATCCTTTATTATATATTCTGGGTACAAGCTCCTTCTAAGATATAAGATTTGTAAAATTTTTCTCCAATTCTGTGGTTTTCTTTTCACTTTCTCAATGGCATTCTTTGAACCACAAGTTTTTAATTTTGATGATGTTCAGTTTATCCATTTTTTCTTTTGTTGCTTGTGGTTTTGATGTCATGCCTAGAAAACCATTGCCTAATCTAAGATCATGAAGATTTACACTTACGTGTTCTTCTGTGAGTTTTATAGTTTTAGCCCCCCAGTTTGGTCTTGAGGAGTCCTAGGGGAAAGGCTGATGGGACCCATAGCCCATGCTGGGAGG
The DNA here is from genome assembly GCF_000696425.1 of Galeopterus variegatus. NCBI lineage: Eukaryota > Metazoa > Chordata > Mammalia > Dermoptera > Cynocephalidae > Galeopterus > Galeopterus variegatus. The sequence continues at coordinate 14,802 of NW_007741913.1, forward strand.
AAGGGGGTGCTGTGGGGTGTGAGAGGAGGAGCAGCTGGCAAGCAGGAGTGACCTGGATGGGACCTAGCTGGGAGGGAGCACCTACACTCCCAGGATCAGTGAAGGGTCCCTCGAGGAAGGGGGCAAGTGGAGAAGCATCTGGAGGACTGGATGGGGATCCTAGGAGGTGGTTTCTGGGATGAGAAAGTCTAGGGCAGAGCTGTGAAGCATCTGGGATGGGACTGTGAAGTGATACACTCCCCCCTGCTGTCCATTTCTCTCTCACCTCTGAGACCTGGGGTCCTACGCCTCCAGGTCAGGGGTTGAACTGGCACAGGAGGGTCCAGGGCAGGGGCTGGAGAGCAGCCTCTCTGCTCTGCCAGGTGCCTCAAATTCTGAGACAACCGCCATGAAGGGTCACACAGGAGCTGCATGGCCAACAAATGAGAGCCGCCCCGATTTCCCCAAGGGGGACCCCTCCCTGGTGTGGGCAGGGCCAGCAATCACAGCTTTTCTTGTGACTCCACCCTTCCCTGTGTTCTGCCCACGCCCCCATTAGTTTCATTTTCCTCATCCACCAATGTGCTGTGAGGATTGAGGCCACGCCCACTTCAGTGTTCCCTAGCACTGTGTGCTCCCAGGGCTCTGGCTCAGTTGCACATCTGTGCTGTTAGCTGAAGGAAGCGATTCCCCAGTGCTTGGATGATGGTAACGCGGCCCTCCTTTCCTTTTCCCTGCCCTGAGATGTCGGAGGAAAGCTGACAGAGGAAACTGGCTGTGGCCAAGAATAAGGTATAGCATGTTGGGTCACAGGCCCTGGACCCAGCCCAAGGCCCCTCTGATGGCAGGACAGGGGGAGGACTCGATGTCACTTCTAAAGCACACAGGGCTTGTCCCTTTAAGCCTGTTGAATACCCTCACCAAAGTCTTCTCAGCCATCCCTGCCCCCTCAGCAGCCCGGTTCCTGCCCTCGCCAGGCGCCCCCTGTCATTACTGCCTCGAGCTCGGCCTTTGACCTAATGACCCAGTCCCCTAAGTGTTTTCGCCCTCTCTCTGGCTTCTCTGGTCGTGGGACAAATTTCCATTTGGAAGGACTCTCAGGACTAGGGGACCCAGGACTGAGAGTTTTCTGGCTCCCTTACTCCCTTCACATAGACATTGACCAGTGAGCTCAAAATGAGTCCAGGCCAAGCCCCTCATTGTCAAAATGTTGACAATATCTCTGGGTGACAATTGGGAGAATGGGTTTGGTGTGGTTTTCTCCCAGGTTCCTACTCTCTAGAGACACTTTACAATTTATTTCTCTGTCTGTATCTCACATTAGAATTCCCTAGGATTCTGGGACCAGAGCACCTTTCAGTCAGTGCTCTCTGGAGGGAGGTGCGCTTATCTTCTGTGGAACAAATCATGGGCAACTGAACTTCACAGCTTGAATCGTGCCCAGATCATGTCAATCTGTGGTGCCATAGGACTCATAGGGGGCTTCTTTCTGAAGTATCAGATTTGCTTGATTCTTTGGAGAGAGAAATAATCTATTCATATACGTAGGGGTGACATTCGCCTAAATTTGTAACATCGTAATAGACTTCTCTCTGAAACAATGCTTGTGTTGCCCTCTTTTTGTTAGGTCCCCAGATCCCTACGTGTGTGCTCTCACTGACATCTGCCAATAGGATACACTGACATAAACATTTAAGAAGTACTGGTGTACACCTCTCACAGCTCTGTAAGAGAGGACCCCAACGACTGATTTGTATTTTGCCACCTGGCAGCTGCTGATTCATGACAAAGGCCTAGAAGACTGAAGTTAAATTCCGTTAGTGGCCTATTTTAGTCATGTTATCAGTCCATTTCTTCAACCATTTAGTGATCATTACAGCAGGTTATAGGGTTGCTGGTGGTATTAAATCGTATGGTATAAGTAAAAATATTTTGTAAAAACTGTAAAGTAGGATGGAAGTTTAGGGGCTTATAGCTCTCCTGAATATTACTGCTTTTCCTTTTCACAGTGAAGAGATTACCAATGGAAAAACAGGCCTGGTGGTCCTCTAGGAGCAAAGAACAAAATGCAAAATGAAAACTGGCAGTGGCTCTGATTCAACCACTTCTGGGGGTTGCCAGTTGCCGAAGGAGGTGAGTCTCGGCTGGTCAGGCTCCTGGGAAGAGGGGGTTCAAGGGGCATTAGGGGGTAATGGAAAGTATCATGGAAGAAGTGTCAGGCACTGGCTAAGAAGTCTGGGTTTGAATCCTACCCCTTCCCTCTGTTAGGGATATGATTTAGGACTGTTCTGTGAATCTTCTCCCTTGAAACTGTACACACAGAGATGGACCACGAGCTTGGTTATCTCACTGGATCCAGCTGCAGGAAGCACAGGATGGTGTTGATAACACCAAGTTCCAGGGCTCAGTCCCTGTACTGGCCACCACCAAAATGAGCAGGATAAGAGCTGCTCGGGAGGGGAGAAACAATTGGCAAGAGGGACCATGAGATGCGGAGACAAAGGGGCAACAGGAGGAGGACCTAGTCCAGGTCAGGTGGGGAAGAGACTTTTGCCAGCTGATGGGGAAGAAAGGACATGAGAGAGTTTAGCCACTGAGGGGGACAGAGCATCTCCATGTGCGCTCTAATCTCTTCTAGCCCACCTCATACATCAGTGCGGAGGCCTTTGTGACTTCACTTGGGAGGACTTTGTGACATCAGTGGGGAGTCCTGTGTGACATTAGTTTACATGGGAGCTGGAGGTAAATGCCCCTGCAGGCCAGCCTCTTGACCACCTCTCATGATGGGGGCTGGGTGCCCACCTGCCAGCTGAGATAGCGCCCACCCCAAACCCTAATGATCACTCTCTCTACCTCTCCCCTAGACCTCCTCCAAGTCCTCCTCTCTGCACTCGCCTCAGAGCCCGTACCTAGATCTGTCAGTAGCCCGGTACTCCAGCTACGCGGGAAACAAACATCAAAGGAGCATGATCCAGGAATTGGTAAGACTCCCTTGGGGTCCCCTGATTCCACGCTGCCAATCCTGGGCTCCAATTTTTCCTTGGGGTTCTGAAGAAAAGGACTGGGGGCCCCTGATGCCAAGGGAGAATGGGGTGTTGGGGTCCTAGGTCTCAGCGGGAGGGACTCCAGACCATGCAGCATGGCTCTTTCTGCTGCTGCCCTGTCTGCCCACTCGCTCTTCTCCAGAAACCCCTCCTTGAGTCCTCACCATATGTGCCCTGGGCTGTCACTCTGTTGGAAACACTAGGCTGACTGTTGTCAGAAGTCCTGTGTTCCCACCCTGACTTAGTTCCTGCTTTGCTTTCTCTTTCATTTTGGACAAACCACCTCTCCTGCCTGGGCTTGAGTGTCCTGAGATAGAATTAGAGGGTGTCACAGGTCCCTTTCAGCCCGTAGAATGAAAGATTTCTAGGCACACTTGGAACATGAGGGAGACAGGGATCTTGCCTGTTTTTTGCAGAATCCCAGGATCCCTGCTATTAACAGTCCCAGTCCCGGATGTTGTGGTTCGTGGTGAATACATGCAGCCTTGTGAACCACAAGCTGGGAGAAGAGTAGTCTTTCCTTCCTCAGCCCCCATTTCTAGAGGTTTCTGCAGCTATCTTTTAAAGAGAATCCAGATTCACATGTTCAGCTCTGTAGCTGTGAGTGAAAACCAACAAAGACCCAAATTCGCTTTCCTTGGGAGTTCGAAGAGAGTTTGTCAATTTGTGTCCCCAGAGGATGCGAGAGCTATTCCTTGAAAATCTGTTCCTGTCCCCTGCCCACCACTCTGGTCTGGGTAATGGAGCTGACGGGGACAACCTCAGTCACTTTCCTGTGGTTCTTCACACAGAAAAAAACAGCACTAGGAAACTCTGGATGAACTGGAAAGAGGAATGTGATTTCTTTGTTTGCTCATTCCTTGTCCGATGGTTTTGGGGAAAGACTCAGATGGAGAGGCGGCAGGCTTGTCTTGCTCACTCCCAACCTGGAGAAGGCTCACCCCTGAATGCCACCCTCAGCCCCACAAGGTCCCTGAGAATCTGGTCTCACTGGTGGGTCTGTCCTGGGCCATTGGTGGCATTCCTGGGGCCTGTCCCTTGCTGTTGCATCTCTCCCTCACCGATAAGAGATGTTTCTTTCCTCTTCCTACAGCAGGAGAATAGGTTTCAGCAGGTGAACTCCCTGCAGGAACAACTGCAGGTGAGTGGACTGCATGGCATCCCTCACGTCCCCTGGAGAACCTTCATTTCCCTCTCTCAGCACCTGTTTGGCTTTTCTCTCAAAGGCTCAGATTCAGACCACTGATGTCTTAATGTCTGAAAAGGCACAGTTAGAGAGAGCCCTGGCCGACGCTCACCATGCAGTCTGACAGGACGCAGGTGTGAATCCAGGCACCCTTCCTCCCTCAACCTGGTGCCTTAGCAGGTCCTCGGGGGAGTCCTTTGGGCTCCATCTTCACCTCTGTCATTCCAGGGGAGTATGAACATCTGGTGAGCTGCCAGTGCTCACGTGAGTGCAGATAAAAGAGCTGTAGTGGAGTCTGACCACCGTCTCTGCACAACAGAAGGAGGCCACGAGGGTGAGTCCAGCCACCTGCCCTCACGCTTGCACCTCCGGCCCCAGGGGAAAAATGGCCTCAGAGAATTAGATAGACCTGGATGTTCACATCCCAGCTGTAAGTGATGTTAGCACTTAACCTCCGGTGCTTTGTATTTCATCTACAAAATGGAGACAATAATAGTAACTCCCTCCTGAGGTGTTTGTGAGGATTTGATGGGTTGTTAGCATGGTGCCTGGTGATGCGCTCAATACCAAGTCAAACAATGGTGATGATGATAGTCATAACAATGGCAACATGACTCGATGTCCCTGGGCCTGTCAGCCAGCTGTAAATCAGATCTCTTTCCCTGCCTCTTCCACCCTTACTGAGCTCTTAGTAAAACCAACTGAGAACATGGGCTTGGAAATGCCTTGAAAAAGATGTCAAGTGTGATTCAGGGGGAGGAAATGTCACTGCTAATGGTTGCTGTAGGTGTCGGTGTCACTGTACCCCAACTATGTCTTCTCCCTGCTGAATCCTGACTTCAGCTTTCTGTATTTGCAGTCCTACCATGACTTGAAGAAAGAGTGAGATGTTCTCCACCTGCACTTGGAGGATAACAAGTAGGTGGGGGAAGGTGGATGGCAGTTCTGGGGTCCTCATCGTGGGTGGTGTGGTGGGAGGTGGGAGGGGTACAGGTGAGCACCTTGAGGTGGATACACAGGTTTCAACATGTGCAGAGCCAAGCTCTGGCTCCAGCTGTGCCAGTGACTCATGTGTGGCCTCAGGCAATTCATGTCCACTCTCTGGACTGGCACTTGTGACTCTTGGTTCTTCGGGACCCCCTTTCCATGCCATGGTCCCTTGGTTGTGTCAAAATCAGTGCATTGATCACCAAAGTGGTCTTTTCCATTCTTCATTCTTTACATTCTCCACCAACACTGGTCATAGGAACAATGATGAGGACCACAAGTGTCACCAGTCTCAAATGAAGAGGAAGCTTCAGGTCCTTGTGATGGAGAAGGCAGCCTTGCAGCTCCAGATAAAGAAGCTTGAGACTTGCAAGCTCCTGCCACAGGAAGTGAGTGGCTGCAGTTCAGGGTTTTGGTTTTACAGGGGTGGGGTAGAGAGGGAGGTGGCAGCCTGTCCATTCTTCAGCTGCTCCCTCCATGGCTCAAGAGCCTGTGCTCTGGGCAGGTGCACACTTCAAGGGTGGAGCAGGGCCTGCATCAGGTCCAGGAGTCAGAGACCTGCTTGGCCGAAATAAGCAGGCGGGCAGGTCAGCTGGGGCTGGTGTGGCCTGGGAGCAAGTGGGGGTGGGGTGGGAAGAGGTGTGCGCCAGCAGACGGCAAATCTTCTCATCTGAGTCTCAGTGTCCCTGTCTGCAAAGAGGGGTGGGGTGCCCATTGTCAGCCACCCACAGTTGTCTTGAGCACAAGAATGTGCAGAACTCTATTTGAAAGTAGTTTGAATGATTGACCATCATCTGGGCGTGAGCAATGATTAGACATTAAGCCATGTTCTGGGGCAAGGCTGAATTAGGAGCTATGGGTCAAGAAGAGGGCTTTGTGTAACTCCAGAATCCATAATCGCTTATTGTCTGATTCCTTTCTCAGCTGAGCCTCCCCCCATGGAGCCTCCAGCAGGGCCCAGCAAGGAAGAACGGTGGCTGCAGGTGGAGGTTGAGCAGCTGCAGAAGTAGCTGGAGAGCCTGGCAGGTCAGCTCCAGGCTCAGGTAAAGGACAACGAGGGTCTGAGCCACGTGAATCAGGACCAGGGGGAGCAGCTGCTGGAGCTGGGGTGGGCTGCTGGGCTCTGAGGCAAGCAGCACAGTCAGGCGCTGGAGGACATGTTGCACCACCATGCCACCACCAGCTGCGTGCTGTCCCAGGCCCGTGAACTTCAGGAGAAGCTGGCTGAGCTGTAGACTAGCTTCATCAGGCTGGTGTTCCACCCACCCTTCCAGCCTGCCCTCCACACTCGTCCCCTGGGCCTTTGTTTCCCCACCTGTAAACTGGGGTGGCAGAGACCTCACATGAAATGATAGCTGGGAAGGCATCCTGTCAGCCAGTGCCCTGTGCCTGCTTCCTGTGCCATGGGTCTCCAGCAGCATCAGGTGGCCACTGATTGCTTCTCTCCATCCAGACCAAGTAAAACATGGAGGTCACCAGTGCACTGCAGTTACGGTAGCATGTGAAGACAGAGCTGGCTGAGTTGTGCCAGAAAAGAAAACAACCAAAAGAAAAAAATAAATAAAAAAAGAAGAGTTAAACACCAAGAAGAAGGAGAAAATACCCAAAAGGAGAAAACAGCTAAAAGAAGAACAAAACACCCATAAAAGGAAGAAAACAGCCAACGTAGGAAGAAAACACTAAAAAGAAAAAGAAAATAACCCCCAAAAAGGAAGAAAACCCCAAGCAGAAGAAAACACGCCAAATAGGAAAAACCCCAAAGAGGAAATCACCCAAAAGAGGAAGAAAACACCTCAAAAATGAAGAAAACACCTCAAAGACGTAGAAAACACAAGAAGAAGAAAACACCCAAAACTGGAAAACTCCAAGAAAAAGAAGAGAACCACAACATAAAGAAGAAACCTCCCCAAAAGAAAAAACCCCAAAAGAAGAAAACCCCAACAGAAAGAATGCCAAGAGAAGGA
>NW_007741913.1:23248-24060 GCF_000696425.1 Galeopterus variegatus
AAAAAAAAAAAAAAAAAAAAAAAAAAAAAAAAAAAAAAGAGAGAGAGAGAGAGAGAGAGAGTGAGAGAGAGAAGCAAACAACAAGAAACAAGAAAAAAAAACGTAAAAGTGAAACCATAAAATAAAATAAGACAATAAGAAAAAAAAGAAAGAAAGAAAAGAAAAGAAAGCAGTAGGGTTCCCTTACCAGTAGTCCAGTTTCAGGGGCCCATTGGGGAAAACCAGTACAAGTCGTCCCTTGGGCAGGTCAGGCCATGGGAGCCTTTCATGCCAGAGCAGGCCAAGGAAGCACTTNTCTGATAGAAAATCTGTTCCATTTGGCTCAGCCCAGTATTTTTTTTTTTTTTTAATATTGAATTAGTTCTCTACATTTACAAAGCCTGAAAGTTCCTATAAATATCTAGATATCAGTTTCCCATGAAAAGCGTACAAACCTGCCATTCCTGGCCCCACTTTTCTGCATAATAACAGCTGACCAGAGCAGGGCAAGGGCTACCGCCTTTCGGTGTGCTGTCCTCTTCCTGCAGTCCCTAACTACCCGCCTTTTCTACAGACCTTACCTGCCTGGCCCCTGTAGACATTTGAGTTTGTGGTCCTCGGCTTGGATGAGCTGGGCTTAAATCATTATCACCTTTAGAGTAGCTTTAAAAAGTTGGTATTTTAGGGCCGGCCCGGTGGCGCACTGGATAGTGCGCCACTTGGGAAGCGCGGCGGCGCTCCCGCCCGAGGGTTCGGATCCCACATACAGACCGGTTCCCGCTCACTGGCTGAGCGAGGCGCGGGAGCAACACCGAGGATTGCGATCCCGTTGC
>NW_007741913.1:26881-28705 GCF_000696425.1 Galeopterus variegatus
TTCCCTCCTTACATTTTTTTCTTCTTTCTTTTCTTGGGGGGGCTCTTTCTTCCTTTCCTTCTTTCCTTCCTTCATTCTTTCTATATTTCCTTCTTTCTTCTAACCCATCTATCTCACTCCTGGCCTGTCCTGCTACAAACCGGAAGGAGGCCCTGGCCTGACCTCCCTTTGGGCCCCCAAGAAAGAAAGAAAGACAACCCCCCCTAGGGTACCCCCAGCCTGGCCTGCCTCTAAGAAACCCCCTGGCCTCATCTAGCCTGTCCTGCCACTAATGGTGCCCCTGGGCTTTCCTGGCCTGCCACTGATGGTCCCTGGCCAGGCCTGCTAAGGGTCCCACTGCCACTATGGGTGAGCCTGACCAGGTGTAGAGAAGAGACCCATTGGTTGGACCTGCCTCAGGTCTGCCCTGCCCTGACATGGCCTGCCTCCAAGAGACCCTCAGGGCAGGCCATGCTGGTCCAGGGGGTCTCTTACAGGCAGGCAGGCAAGGCCAGGGGTCCATAGCACTAAGCAGGCCAAGAGGGCCATGGGCCAGGCCATTCAAAGAGGGCTCCTAGTGGCAGGGCAAGCCAGGGTAGATGATCTCTTAGAGGCAGCCCAGGGGGGCTCTTAGCACCAAGACAGGCCAAAGGGGCCAGGGACAGGCCAGCCAAGGGGGGCACTTAGTGGAAGTGGAACCCTTAGTGGCAGTGTGGCCCTTATGGCTGTGATCTGCAAGGGGCAGACTAGTAAAGGGGGGCCATATGGCAGAACAACCAGTGGGTTGATAGGGAAGGTTAGGCCAGGTCAGTCTTTAGCAGTAGGATGTTGGCAGCATGCCTGTCCAGGGCAGCCCTTAGTGGCATGCGAGAGCACAGAGGCCCTAGGGGCATTTCAGGCCTTGGGTGCCCTTAGTGGCAGACCAGGCTAGGACAGAGGTGGCCCAAAGTGCCAGGCCAGGACAGGCCATCAGATCTCTTGGGACAGCCCAGGAGCGGTCAGGGTGTTCTTGGCTCTGAGCCAGGCTGGGCCAGGCCAGCAGTAAACTAGGAACACTCCAGGCCAGGCTAGGGAAGCCCTAGGAACAGGCCATGCCAGGTTAGCAGGCACTTGGGGTATGCCAGTCTGGCTAGGGCAGCCCTAGGGGCAGGTCAGGCCACTCCGTGAGGTCCTTAGAGGCAGGTGAGGGCAGGGGACCATAGGGACAGGAAAGGCCACTGGGGCTCTTAGTTCCAGAACAGCCCAGGGAGGCTAGGGGCAGGCCAGCCAGGGGACCCCTTAGTTCCAGGCGAGGCCAAGGAAGCACTTGGGGCAGGCCTGGAAGGCCCTTAGCAGCAGGGGGGCCATTAGCAGCAGGGGGGCCCTGAATAGTAGTCACGGCCATGGAGGCCCTTAGTGCCAAGTGTTCTGTTATAGCCACAGAAAATTGGTACCAGGAGTGGGCTCTTGCTCAAAACAGACACTTGAAAATGTGGGAATGGCTTTGGAAGTGGGGGTTGAGAGTTTGGAGGAGTTTGGAGGACTCCGAAGAAGACAAAAAGATGAGGGAAAGTTTGGAATGTCTCAGAAACCTATTAAATGGTGGTGAGCAGAATGCTTATGGAAATATGGACTGTATAGACTATTCAAAGGAGGTCTCAGATAGAAATAAGGAGTTTATTGGAAACTGGGGCAAAGATCACCCTTGCTGTGAACTGGCAAAGAACTTGGCGGCATTGTGTCCATGTCCTAGGACTTTGTGGAAATTAGAACTTAAGAGTTGTGAACCGGAGTATTGGATGGAAGAAATTTCTAAGCAGCAAAGCATTAAGGGAGCTGCATGGCTACTTGTAAGAGCCTACTCTC
>NW_007741913.1:28931-31126 GCF_000696425.1 Galeopterus variegatus
AGGACTCCGAAGAAGACAAAAAGATGAGGGAAAGTTTGGAATGTCTCAGAAACCTATTAAATGGTGGTGAGCAGAATGCTTATGGAAATATGGACTGTATAGACTATTCAAAGGAGGTCTCAGATAGAAATAAGGAGTTTATTGGAAAATAGGGCAAAGATCTCCCTTGCTGTGAACTGGCAAAGAACTTGGCGGCATTGTGTCCATGTCCTAGGACTTTGTGGAAATTAGAACTTAAGAGTTGTGAACCGGTGTATTGGATGGAAGAAATTTCTAAGCAGCAAAGCATTAAGGGAGCTGCATGGCTACTTGTAAGAGCCTATTCTGAGCCATGGTGGCAAAGGCATGACATAAAGCCAGAATTTAAAAGGGAAGCAGAGTGTAAAGATTTGGAAAATTTGCAGCCTGGCCATGTGGTAGAGAAGCAGAGAGCATTTCCAGAAGGAAAATTCAATGGTACTAAGAAGATTAACACAATGGGATTATGTAGAGAAGGAGAAAAAGTTCCTGAAGGCATTGTAGAAGCCTCTGGGGCCACATCGTCCATTTCAGGCCCAAAGATCTAGTGAGACAAAATGGTCTTGGGGAGCAAGCTTGAGGAGCCCTCCACAGGCTCACTGCTCAGGGCCACCTTGGGAAACTGCTTCTAACACCAGCACCCTGGCTGCTTTGGCTGCTCCAGCTGTGGCTAAGTTGGCCCCAGTTGTGGCTAGACCCGCAGCTTTGGAAAACACAAGCCAGAAGCCTTGGTGGAGTCCACGTGGTGTTAGGTCTTCAGGCTCACAGAATGCCAGAGCTCATAAGCCTTGGGAGCCTCCACCCATATTTCAAAAGATGTATGGAAAAGTCTGGGGGCCCAGGAAGAGATCTGTCACAGGGGCAGAGTCACCACACACACCCTTCACTAGATCAATGCCAAGCGGAAACGTGGGGTCCGAGGTGCAGCAGGGAAACCCCATCAGCACCATGTCTAGTGGAGCCATGAGAGCAGCACCACCATGGAAACCCCAGACCTGGGGAGCTACAAAGTGGAACGACAGCCTGGGATTGCTGAAGTGTGGCCTGCAACCGGGAAAGCCATAGAAGCAGAGCTGCCCAAGGACTTGGAGACCCAACCCCGATGCAAGCATGCAGAGTATATGGAATATGGACTGAAGGTGCATGATTCACCATCGCTGAGATTTGATGCCTGCCCTGCTGGATTTTGGTCTTGCTTAAAACCTGATACCCCTTTCTTTTGGCCTATTTCTCCCTTTCGGAATGGGAATATGTACCCTATGTTTGTCCTACCACTGTGTCTTGGAAGTAGATAAATTGTATTGATTTCACAGATGGGACTTTGAACTTTGGACTCTGAGTTGAAACAAGTTAAGACTTTGGGGATGAAATGAACGTATTTGCATGTGAACAGCACATGAGTTTTGCAGGGCCAAGTGGACCACACCATAGTGAATGGATTAAAAATGGTGGTCAGGTGTGTGGTTCTGAGGGCTTTCAAAGAAGAGCTCATGAGAGTGTGTCTCTGCTCTCTCCGCTTCCACCATCTTGCAATGTGAGACCCCTGGGTCACTGTTGCTACCACCAGATGCACTTTGGGCTTCCTAGCCTCATAAACTGTAAGCAATAAATTCTGTTTTTCTTTATAAATTACCCAGTTCCAAGTATTCTGTTACAGCAACACAAAACAGACTAAAACAGGGACCCTGAGGAAGATCAGGCCAGTGGGTCTCTTGTGTAGGCCTGGAGAGGCCTGCCCTTAGGGGCACTCCAGGAAAGGCCAGGGGCACTCTGAGTGGGAGGGCTGGCCAAGGGGGCCTTGGGCAGACCATTTAAGGAGAACACTTAGTGGCAACCCAAGCCAGTGAGGGGCCCTTAGCAATGTCTTATCATTTATACTTGGCCAGGAAATTTTCTAAAGTATCAAATTTATTTATGAAATGTTTATTTTAATAATTGTTCTTATTTTTGTAGTTTCTTCAGAGTCTACTTTTATGTTTTTTTCCACTCCCACATTTGTGTATTTTGATTTGAGTCAAATTTAGTTCATTAAAATAAACACCAAAAGTGAATACATGGTTTTTGTTCGGTTTTTATTATTGAGATAAACAGCTTTCAGATTTATTAGTCTATCAATTGTCATTTTCCCCTGTCCTGATAATTTGATTTTGTGTGTGTGTGTGTTTATTATGTCCATT
>NW_007741913.1:31136-36746 GCF_000696425.1 Galeopterus variegatus
CCTATATGGGATCCGAACCCGGGGCCTTGGTGTTATCAGCACCACACTCTCCCGAGTGAGCCACGGGCCGGCCCAAAATAAATATTTTTAAGTTGTACATTTTTTCACACGTGAATAGTTCTTTAAAATTTTTTAGCGAGGTAAGTCATACTTAGAAAAGATTACAACGAATGTTTTAACTTTAAATATTAATGTCATATAAAATCTGCAGACTGGACACACACTGATGAATAGACTGGGCAGATATTAGGCTCCCAGTGTGCCCATCCTGATCTCATTTCCCTCCTATCCCCAGATGTGACACTATCAGAAATTTTATAGTTTTCTTTTTGTCTTTATCATCTATTATGTATCATTAAGAAGTATTTTGTTTAACTTTGCCTCTTTTAAACTTTCCATGAAAGGATATTAATGGAATTACCCTGAATATGGTCGTCATTGGTTTCTCTGCCTCAGCCTGTGTCACACATGCTGGTTTTGAGACTGTAGGTCATCCAGCTGACCATCCATTCCAACGCTTATAACGTTTGGGTAGTTTCAAGTTTATTTTCTGCTCTTCTGAAAATGCTGCTCCTATAATTCATGTTTGTTTTCAAATGCCCACATATACCAAGCCTCTAGATGGTCCTGGGTCGGCTGGGGCTTCGAGGCAGGAGGAGAGCCTCATGCTGCACCCTTGGCAGGGTGGCTTTTGGGGTGGTGGAGTTCCAGCAGAGGCCATGGGACGGGAGCCGGTTGCCATGGGCTGGTGGTCCAGAGGGGCAGGAGGCGTGTGTGGGTACCAAAAGCAGAGGGGAGCATGGCCAAAAGCCAACAGCACCCAGTATTCCCAGGCAGTCTCTCATCCAAGTAGCAGCATCCAAGTGAAGCTCGAGACCCCTCACAGCACAGGGCGGGTACCCTTCCCATCCTGCAGGTGCTGACAGGTGGGGCTCAGATAGGGCTGCCAGGGCCCCCTGTGTTGCCTGCAGGAGCCTGTGAGGCACTGGCCAGACCACACCCCAATAAAGCAGTAGGAGCATGTGGAAAACCAGCAAATCTCAAAGGGCCACTGCTGGCGTAGTGTGTGGACGACGCAGGACCCGGCAGCAGCCCGTCTGAGCTGGACGCTCCAGGGAGTGAGCGCGGGCAGCTGGGTGACCCTGCAGGAAGCTGAGTGGCCCGGCATGCTGTTGGTGGTCAGAGAGCCTGGGGCTGGGGGGGGGAAGCCACAGAGAAGTGTCCAGTGCCCTCTGCCTGGGACCTGGGGAGGCAGGCAGTGGCTCCTGTAATATGGATGGCACTGGGGGCCTGGGTAGGGGGCTCCTCCCCTCTCCCGTAGATGCTCCAAATGCCCGCTGCTGGGGCAGATGGCAGGAAGTGCTCTGGGCATCACGGCCTCTGCCGTCCCTCCTAGCCCGTGTCCTGTGGCAGGAGAGCCCCAGTGGAGGTTCTAGAATCAGAGCCGTCTTCGACTGGGTGGCCTCCCAAGGTTGTTCTGTCCTGGGGCAGTGCTAAAGCAGGTGGGCTGAGGTCAGAGCTGTCAGGCAGGTGAAGACATGGTGGTGGGGGTGGTCTCTGCTTCTGGCCAGCTCAGTGGGAGGGTGGTGCATGGGCAGTGAAGCTGCCCCCACCTCCTGGCTGCCTGTGTGCAATCCAAGTCCCCTCCTCCAGCAAGCTGGCCTCTGCCACGTTTGCCCAGACCCCTGTCCTAGACACTAACCTGACCACTGGCCACTTTAAAGCATCCTCTTCCCTTTCTGGAACTTTCATAAAACTGGCATCCTGGCTGCCCCCAACCACCCCCCAACACACACATGCTGTTCACTGCCAGCGGTTGCTCCCTGCTGGGAAGCCTCTGAGCCATGAACTCCATGTCCACAAGTGGGCTTCAGGCCACGTGTGGGGCCTTGAGCAGTGAGCATCTGGGCAGAGGCTGGCCCTGTGCTGTCTTCAACCCGTTGACATGGGGGGACTCGGCCCCCAGAGTGCCGAGGCTGCGGGGCGGGCTGGGGACTCCACAGGAGGCTTCTACAATCCCCTGGGGTCACCCCTCATTGCTGGGGCTTGGGAAGTGGGGGCTCTGAGTTCAGGACCCCCACTTGGAGGGGGTTAATGGGGATCCCACCCCAGAATCTGCGAGGCCGGGGCCTGGAGGATGATGTGGTGCCCTGGCAAGGGGAGTGGCCAGCACTGGCTCTGTCCTGCCCCTTTCTTGGCTGTGACCCTGGGCAGTTCGGTTGCCCTGTCTGTGCCCCACACTGCTGTGGGGTCTGAGGGGTGCCTAGGTTCCACCTTCACGGAGCTCCCAGTCCAGTGAGCCAGGAGCACTGAGAACTTGTTTGCAGGGTTTGGGAGGACCCCGAAGCTGGCCTGTGTGCGTGGGATGTGAGTGTGTGCACATGCTCCAGGTGTCACCTGAATGTGCCCAGTGTTTGTCTGCCAGGCCTGGTGCCATCAGCCATTGGTGGCTCAAGTTTGCTGAGTACCCGTGGAGTCCAGGTTGCAGTGGGTCTGAGGCTCTTGGCTTGCTGGAGTCTGGCTGCAGGGGTGAGAGCCAAGGAAGGGCTGTGCCTGCCCAGGAAGGCCACCCCACCCCCTCAGCAGCATCAGCCCCCATCCATGGACTCCAGCAGGCATCACTCCTCCCATGGTAGCTTCCTCCACCCTCATGGCACCGAGGGTCCTGTGTGGTGCTAGCCTCCGCCAAGGCAGCTGCTGCCTCCCGAGGCTGACCAGAGCAGGGCCATCAGCTTCTCGGGGGGGTGGGAGTGTGCAGGGGTCATGGGGAGGGCTCCTCGTCCTGCCCTCACCCCACTGGTGCTGTGCTGTCAGTTCACAGGAAGCAGGGGATTGGGAATTGGGCTAGTAGTCCTGACAATGGCCTCTAGTGGCCCGCAAGCACCTGTGGATGCTGGGTCTTAGGTTGAGATCTTTAAAGGCAGAAGCTGGGTGGGGATTTGGGTGCTCTTGGGAGGGTGTCAGAAGGAGGCACCTTGGCATGGTCTAGCATGAGCTCTAGAGAATGAATTTCACTGGGGGGTCATGCAGCAAGGCTGCAGTCCCTGGCCGAGGCAGCCTGTGTGACCATCAAGGCACCTCATGTTAAGGGTGGTCTTGGTGGGGTACTAGAGGGAGGAGGGGCTGGAGACTGGTGTGGACCCTTCCCTGTGGCCACATGGGGTCCAGGTGCTGCTCCAGCCTGCTCCCACCAGGCAGGCAGGTGTTCAGCTCCCACCAAGCTCATTGTCCATGGCCACACGTGGTGGCCTCTGTCCCTGAGTGCCCTTCCCTGCGAGCCCCCCTGCAGGACAGGCCCCCTCAGAGGAGGAACAAAGGCATTGGCCACCCGCAATGGGGTCCTTCATGCTGGGACCTCTCTGCCCCCTTTCTTGGAGTGACTCTCCAGGCAGCAGATGGGAGGGGGGAGAGATACAGAGAGGTGGAGGCCAGGATGGGCTGGGGTGGTGACATCCCAGGGGAAGGGCATTTCATAAGCTTGGTCTTCCTGTGGTCACAACAGGACTGGAGCACACCAGAGCACCAGGGGAGTGAGGGGCATTGTCCTCGGAGCAGGAAGGTTGGTGACTCACCACAGTCCTGGAGCCACCTGAGGACCTGCTTAAGACCATGATCTGAGGAAGATCTGGGCCTGTCAGAAGAGTCAGGTTGGAAGCTGGGCTCCTGCGGCGATGGCAGAACTCAATGTAGAGGGCTGGGCTGCGTCTGGGTAGGACCAGGTTGGGCCTAGAGACCTGGGCTACCCAGGTTCTCATATCTCCTGGAGGCATGAACAGAGAGGGGCTGTGTTCATGGCTGTGACCTGTGGAATATACTATAAAGCATACATACTTCACAGGGCCTGGTTTTCCAAAGTCTTTCAGTTTCCAATATTGACCTTGTGGAGGACTGGAAATTTTCCTCAGGCTTTAAGTCTCTGGTGTAAGATAAAGATTTGTGGCACAGCAAGGTTGCTGGCTCAAGGACAGACAGGTTACTGCTTGATATGTGTAGATACTGAAAATTGTTAGAAGGAGAAGGAATGGTAGCTAAGATGGAAGGTCATCTGACTTGCTTCACTGAAAGTTACCAACCCATATTGTTAAACTATAACCCCACCTATGTTCTCTTCCTGTAACTTCCAGGTCTGGAAAATAAATGCAGGAAGAGTACCCCAATTTGGGGTTAATTTCCCGAAGAAGTGTTGCCTCTCACTGGAGCATTCCCAGGGAAGTTAACCACTTTGGGGCTTCTCACTTCTCAGAAGAGATGGGCTTTGAGTAATCCTTTGTGTCTCCGTCACTCAGGGGAAGTGGGGTGACAAATCCATGGGGGGCAAAGCAACACAAAGCAACAATGACCTCCATGGCCCTAGGAGGGGTCCCATTACTCCCATCGCAGCTGATTGCAAGCTACTAGTATGATGTTGCTGAAAACAGGTGGGAAGAGGTGCACACACACCTTATGGAATTCCCCTCCACAGACACGGTAGGCATAAAGTATGCCAAGAGTGCAGGTGAGAGTGAAATATGGTTAAATAATTAGGAAGTATCACTTTTAAATAATTACTTGCTCTGGTTTTTTTTTTAATTTAATTTAAGTTTTGAAATATTTAATTTTATTTATTTATTTATTTTTGACCAGTACAGTAATCACAACCCTTAGCCCGGTCTTGTCTGCACCATGCTCAGCCAGTGAGCGCACCGGCCATCCCTATATAGGATCCGAACCCGCGGTGCTACCAGTGCCGCACTCTCCCAAGTGAGCCACAGGGCTGGCCCTGAAATGTTTAATTTTTAATAATGGCTGTGGCTGATAAGCCGCATACAAAATTCCTGAAAATGTAACTATCAGCTCTGGTGAGGCGTTACCAGCCAGCTCTTGTATGACCCTAGAGGAGGAATCCTAAAGTGGTTTGATTTAAGTAACTTTTCTTTTTGAAGTGCTTTATATTCCCTTAGAATACATTTAAGGTTTGTAACTAATAAATGATGTAATCATTTGTTTTAATATAAAGATTGTTCTTCCAAATCTATGGTGAAATCAAACCTCAATAAAATTGAGCAGCAGAGTATGCTGGTAAAAATACTGTCTTGAGTATTTAAGAAGCCATAAAAGTTTAAATGAAATTAAACCCCGCACAATGAGATAACACTTCACAGCCATGGGGATGGCTATTATACCACCACCAACAACAAAACAGAAAATAACTGCTAGCAAGGATGTGGGGAAATTGGAACATTTATGCATTGCTGGTGTGAATGTGAGATGGTGCACTTGCCATGGAAAACGGTTGGAGTTTCCTCAAAATATTAACCACGAGTTACCATATGATCTAGCAATTCCATTTCTGAGTATATACCCAAAAGAAGTGAAAGCAGGAACTCAAACAGATACTTGTATAGCCATGTTCATGGCAGCATTACTCACAATAGCCAAAAGCTGCAAACAACCCAAGTGTCATGATGGATGAATGAACAAACAAAATGTGGTCTGTCCATACCATGGAATATTATTCAGCCTTGGAAAGAAAGGAAATTCTGACACATGCTACAGCAGGGATGGACCTTGAAGATGTTATGAGGCCAAATGAAATAAGTCAGTCACACAAAAATAAAAAATAATGTATTA
>NW_007741913.1:37217-45004 GCF_000696425.1 Galeopterus variegatus
AGGATAGTAAGGGAATGTGGCAAACAACTTTATGCCAATAAATTTGACAAATTAGATAAAATGAAAAAATCCCTTGAAAGACAAAAAGTACCAACACTGATTTAAAGGAAAGTAGAACTCAATGGTTTTATATCAATTAAGAAACTGAATTCACACTTGAAAATCATACCACAAGGGTAACATGATTGATGTTTATTAGAAAATTCCAAGAAATCAGAAAGCTCTATTTTTAAGAAGCTCTATATTAGTTGCAGTTACTAATCAGTGAACCTATCACACTTGCTAACTTTTACCAAAAAAAGTCTGCTAGAGTTTTGATTGGGATTGCTTTGAATCCATATACAAAATCAGTTGTATTTCTACATACTAGCAAACGATTAAAAAAAGAACCTTAAGAATATTTTCAATAGCATCAAAGACCATGAAATGTTTAGTGAGAAGTTTAACAAAATTAATTCAATATCAATACTCTGAAAATGGTAAAACTTTGCTGAGAGAAAAATAAAACACCTCAGTAAGTAGAGAGATATACCTTGTTCATTAGACCAGAATATTTGATATTTATCTGTAGATTCAAAGTAACCCCAATCAAAATCTCAGCAGATTTCTTCATAAATTTAACAAGCAATGTATATGTGGAAATACAAAGGACCTAGAATAGCCAAAGCAACTTTGAAACAGAAGAACAAATTTGGTGGACTTACACTTCCTGACTTTACAACTCTTCATAAAGCAGTAATCAAGACAAGGTGGTGTTGCATTAAGAGAGAGAAACAGAACAAAGGAATAGAAGAGTGAGTTCAGAAACAGGCCCTCACACATATCCATACAAAAGAATATTACTCAGCAATAAGACAAAAACAAAAACAAACAAACACAGAAACACCATTTAAAGATACACTGAAAACATGGAAACATGAATGGGTCTCAAAAAACATTTTTCACAGTGAAAGATGATAGACACCAAAAAGTCTGTATGATTCCACTTAGGTGAAAAAATTTTTAGAAAAGCAAAATTTACCTACATTGACAAAAGCATTTCCTCATTTGCCTCAAAGAGGCAACAGGGAACGTTTTGGAGGAGATGGAAATGTTGGTTATGTTCACTGCAGTGGTGGTTACGCAGGTGCATAAATTTGTTAAAACTCATTGAACTAGACACTATAAATGATTTTCATTGCATACAACTTGATTTAGAAGGTGCGGTGGGAGGAGCTTTCTGGTTAGAGAAGGTCTAATCACAAAGAAATGTGGCTGGGTGGAAAGGGGGTACTTGGGTGGAAAAACAGGAGGCGAAGCCAGAAACAGCCCCTTGTGGCACTTACAGGAAAAGATATTATTATTATGGAAAGGGACGTTTCCATGGGTGAGAGGGGGCTGCTAAGAGCTCTGGCTGCTTCAAATGGAAAATCAAGCTTTGCACTGAGCTGGGATCTTGACTCTCAGAGCCTGGAAGCGCTGTGTGTCTGGCTGTCTCAAGACAAGGCTCCTGTAGGGTCATGCTCACTTGGGGTGACATTTAGATTCTCCAGAAGCAAAGAGTATGCCCCAGAAACTGAACATTTAAGCTGTGTGCATGGGGGAGATCTTCATTAACCTAGGATTTGGGTGGTGGTTACTCAGCAAAGGATCCCTCTTCTTCCACACTTTGGGTTCATAATTGATCAGACCCAGAGTGTGAGGAAATTCAACATCTGGGAGGGAGGTGGAGGCAGGGTTCAGCTTAGCGCCCCCTGACAGGGTGCTGAGGGCTGTCTGGAGGATAGCCCAGCATGAGCGATTGGTGAGGACCCTCTGGACAGCGAGAGGGAGCGGGTGTGGGCTCGGGTGCCGCTGCCCACTGCAGACTCACGTGGGCAGGTTCCCATTCGCACACACTGTGTTCGTGGAAGGCATGGAGCTGTAACACACACGAACGAAGAGCACAAAATGGTGCCCAAACTGGTCAGACTGAGGAGAGGGTGTAGGAGGTAGGAAAAGTATTATTAATAACAAGAAATAGACAGGAATGGCTGTACCGCTGAGCAAAGATTGTACTTTTGTCTCAGGGACACTGTCAACCTGGAAGTGACCACATGTCCCTCTAGTGGCTGCTGGGAAGACTGCAACCCGGATCCAGGCTCCCAAGGCTGGAGGGGACCCCTGGGTGCACTGAAGAGGGGTGGATGCAACGTCCGTATTACATTTCTATTAAAATCTATGGGAACTTTACCTTTTACTTTCTAATGGCTAAAATTTTCAAACGATAAAGTAATGACATTTTTATTTTCAAGGTTTCTAGTTAAAAGATGGCCAGGTTTTGCCCCATGGCTTCACATGGACCCAGTCACATGGCAGTGGACCCCTGAGGGTCCCTGGTCCCCAGTCTGAGAGGCCTGGGCTCGGAGCCAGGTCTCAAGTTGGGTGTTCTGGGAACAAGCCCACTCCCAGGTCATCTTGGCATCTCTGTCTTGTGTTCACCTCCCTTCCCTTATACACCAGAAATCTCGGTCCCGCTGCTTTGATTTTCATGCCATTGTGAGTCCCTGGAGCCCACTTTGAATGGGGGAAGTATGACCTTGCACCGAACAATGGTGATTTGATTAGGATTAGCCCCCATTTTCAGAGTGCCTGTTGTGGGCCAGACACCGTGCAAAGCGCTTCTCATACCCTCTCCTGCCCATCCCCCCGACACCCAGGGAGCTGGTTGTCACTCTGACTAGGCGGAGGAGGACACAGAGGCACCTGAAGACAAGTCAGTTTACAGAAGGCCTCACGGCTGCTTCAGCCACATGGGATCCTGAAACAGCCTGGCCTCTGCAGAATTCCAGACTCGGTGTCCAGCTCCTGCCGAGACCTTTCCACCTGATGTCCCCTAAGCCTGGAGCCCCCTCCCGCTGGAGCTCCAATGTACACATTTTCCTCGTCTCTGTTTCTGTCATCTCCTGCCCTTCCGTTGCTCTCGCGGTACTTTGGAGTCTTTTCCAGACACTTCTCTCATTCCCATGGCTCACATCCAATCTTTCTGGAAATTCTCTTGACCTACACATCTACCACAACCCATCTGTTCGGCGGGCGCCCAAGTCCTCAACCACCCAAGCATTCCTCAGCGTCCTGACTCAGCTCTCCAGAAGCCTGTTCTCCACATGACCACCAGGGGAGGCTTTTACAGAGAAAAGTCGATCATGTCCTTCGTTGCTCTAATCCAAACTCTCAGGGACTTTGGGGATAAGGAAGGAAAGCGCTCAGCCAGACCTCTTCCTAGAAAAAAAAAAAAAAAGCTGGTTAAAATGATAAAAAGCAATCTTTTAAAGTTTCTGAAAATTGTCCTGAAGGCATAGACCAAATAGAGAAACATTGCAGATAATCTACTAAGTATCAATAAGAAAGTGGCATCTGAGCCACAACCGGTCCCTCCCCTCCCCCAAGCTCTATGGAATCTCTGTCCTGGGTGCTGTACGATGGGTAGGTGCAGCCAAGGTGATGACTCCCTCCCTCCAGCTCTCAGTCTGCATCCACAGTTTCACCTCGGGAAGAGCAGGATACCAGCACCCCCTACATTGCAAAAGTTCTCTTCAAGGCAGGTTGGGCAGAAGACCAGACCCCTTCCCCGCCCCCATCCCCACTCACAGGGTGAAAGTTCCACCCCAGGCGCAGCAGGCTCAGAACACTGGGGCCCCAATGCCCACCCACTGTCCAGCTCCACGCTAAGATGGACATGCTTGAGAAAACAGGGCCTGCCATTCACCCCACCCTAGAGCCCAATTGCACAGCGGATTGTCACTCTGAGACAAGCAGGCTTTTGCTCCCAGGTCCCCTGCAGTGGCACAGGGCTTCTGCCCAGGGGGAGAGACAGACAGCAGGACGAAGATCACAGCTCGGCCTGGCGGGAATGAGAGTATTTGGAAGAGAAAGTGAAGAGAACTTTCCTGCCCAAGGGCATTGACAAAAAAGCAAAGGAGATCCTGGTGGAAGGCAAGCAAGAGAAGGCTGTCAGCTCCATGACCTGAGCCAAATGTCACAATAGCCAGGAGTTTAATAGCAGGAACCAGGAAAGAAACAACTGGGGAGAAAGGCAGACAGTCACAAGCGTTGGTGAGGATGAGGAGGCTGGAACTCCACATACGCATTGCTGGTGGAATGCACCGTGGTGCAGTCACATAGGAAATGAGCTCGGCAGGTCCCGGAAATATTGAACACGAGTACCATATGACCCTGCAATTCCATTCCCAGGTATATATGTCCCCAGGAGAAATAAAAACATGCACCCCCACAGCAACTTGTACAGAACAAGTTTATAACAGCCCAAATGAGAAAACCACCAAAATGAGTGTCGACTGATAAATGCATAGAAATGTTACATCCACATAATGGAATAGCACAAGAGTTCTTCAAAAAGTTCGTGGAAAAGTAAAATTAAAATACAAATCTTTTCATGCACGTTTTGAAGCACCCCTGTATTTGACAATAAAAAGGAATGAAGTACTGACCCGTGTTACGACATGGATGAACCTTGAAAACATTCTGTGATAGAAGTCAAAGACACTGGTCATGATAGACCTCATGTTACACTGTTCCACTCGTGTGAAAAGTCCAGGATAAGAAAACTCAGTGGAGACAGGTAGTAGATTAGTGGCTGCTCAGGCCTGGCAGGAAGGGACTGCTCACGGGGACAGAATTTCTTCTGGGGAGGGATGAAAACGTTCTGAAATTAAGTTGTGGGGATGGGTGCACAACTCTGTGAATATACTAAAAAACCTTGAATGGTACACTTCAGATGGGTGAATTGCATTTGTGAATTATATTTCAATAAATCTGTTAAACTTCATGGCTCCATCTCACTGAGAGACTAAATATACAAACGGATGAAGGCCTGGCCGTACATAAAAATCGAACTCTGGACCGTAATCTGCAGCAGCCGGCCCAGAAAATCAGTGAGCTACCTACAGGTCAGGCTTGTAGGAAGCAAGGCCACTAGCTCTAGCAAATAATCCAGGAAGCCAAACAACCCCCCTGGTAACCATCAGTCCCAAACTGATTGTAGGACTGGACTAGTAACTGACAGCTTCCCTAACTTTTCCCCCCACTTGCAAGTTCGGACCAACCAGAGAAAGCCAAATACGCACCCCTCATCAATCACACAGGATGTCCCACTTCCAGTTGGCTGCCTCCAGCCTCCCCAGCCAGCAGACCCCCGTCGGGGCACACCTGAAGCCCTCCCTTCCTCCACTGCGAAGGTTCCTGCTCTCCTGTCTGCCTTTGAGTCTCTGCCAAACCAAAGTGATGGTGGTTGACCCCCTGGCTACAAAAAGCTCTGAATAAACAGCCCCCCCCCTGGGTACAAAAAGCTTACAAAAAGCTCTGAATAAACAGCCCCTGCTGGGTCTCACTTGGTTGGTCTTTGTTTATATCCACATCACTCGGGTAAAAGTGATGCCCTTAGAGGGTCTACAGGTCCCAGCTAGATGTCTGACCTCGGCGAACAAGGAATGAGTGAAAGAAGAAATTCTGCCTGTAGGTCAGACGTGATGTGGGGGTGGAAATCGGATGACCTCATCTGGATCTGTCTGACGTCAGGCTGGTCCCTGGATTGTGGGGTTGAGAACTACAGGACCGCCTCCAGGCTCATGGGAAGAATTAGTCCATTTCTATTACTTATAGCAGAATACCTGACACTGGGTCAGCTATAAAGAAATGAAGTTTATTTCTTACAGTTTGGAGGCAGGAAGCACATGATCCAGGGAACACCTTTGGTGAGGGCCATTTTCTAGGTGGTAACTCTCTATGGTGATGCAGGGTGTCACACAGTGAGAACGGGCTGAGCAAGAGAGCTAACCTGCTCACTCGCTGTCCTTATAAAGCCACCAGAACCATGCCTACTCCTCCATGGAATGATCAATCCATTCACAAGGGCACAGTCCACACAATCAAATCACCTCTTAATGGCCCCACCTTTCAAGGCCATAATCAGATTTCCCACCCTCTTAACACTGTTTCAATGGGACTCAAGTTCCCTAAACATGAACTTTTGGCAGACACATTTGACCCATAGCAGCTGGTCATGATTAGTGATGTGGGGGGAGCAAGGGTGGCGACCCTATTGCATCGGCTGACTGTTACAGAGATCTTCATCCATCCACTCAGCAGGTATTTGCCTAGCACTTATTCTGCACCAGGCCCCGGGGCTATTTCTGTGAACAAAGCAGAGATCCCTCTCCTTGCCGAGCTGCCGATCCCACGGGTGCCTGCCCTGCTGGCCAGGAGGAGGAGATGGATGGCTGGAGGGATAGAGATAACAACAATAAAACAAGAAGAACAATAGATCCTGAGCAATTGTTTTAATTTACCATGTGGACACTGAATCATTTAAATAGGTATTTCATAAACTAGTCTTTACAGATGCTTGTGACTGTTGGGAAGTTTTCCAGGAGAAAGGTAGGGGCAGCAGTTACTTAAAAATCTATAATTTTGTCTTTTCATTTCTGCAATAACCTTAAAAAGCTGTTTTAAAACAAAGCTCTAAGACTCAAGATGGCGACAGGTCTGGAGCGGCCGTGCCAGGAGACAGCGCGACCCTGAGAAGTGTGCGCTGTGATACCAGAGTACTATTTGCATTTCCAAGAGCAACAAAAAATGAATAAATCTTTGAACAACTAACCTACAATGACAAAAAAGCAACTACAGATTCGAGGTTTTAGGGCCATCACAAAAGAAGATTCCTGAGAGCGCCCAAGCCACGCTGCAGGTTTGAGCGAGCAGCCCGAGACAACAAAGCCCAAGTACGTCAGCAGAGACAACACAGAAATGGAGTGGAAGGCGCCAGGCCGGCCCAACTCTGTGAGCTCTGTGAGTCACCCCCAGTCCAGCCCCACTTGTGGGGCAGAAGCCCATCTGGCTCCCTCCCGCCTGGCTCCTGCCTACCACACCAGTCTAGGCCCCGGCATCAGCGCTGCCTCCATTTTCTCGGGTGGGGGCAGAGACGGCCGGCTTGGATCGGCCAGACTAGCCCTCTTGGCTTGCCATGGCTCCTCACTGAGACGTGCCACTTGTGTACCTCGACGCGGGGCCCCCTGGGGCCTGTGGACTGGCCTACAATCCCACTCCCCCCGCGGATCTCTGATGGGGCTGGTGGCGGGGGGAGACCCCACCCAGCGTCAGGAGGGCAGGGAAGAGGAGCCAGCCCAGATTGTCACTCCACCACACCCCGGGCTTCGGCCCCAGGTAAACTCCCTGTTTCCGGGAGGCAGATACCATCTCTGTGGCCCTCAGTTTGGAAGAACCCCAAACTGATTTCTGGTTGGGAGAGGGGAGCCCAGAGTGCTCTCGAGCTAGATTGAAGCTGCCGGAGAGCACTCCCGGAGGGAGCCCGGGTCGACCCGTGCTGGGGGGATTCAAAGAGGAACTGTGCTGTGGGACCCTCCCCCGAGGAGCTCACACCCTGGAGTTGGAGATAACTTTAATACACAGATAGCCGCAGCACCGGGAGGAAAGTGAGAGATCCAGAGGAGGCCTTATCCAGGGCCTCAAAAGCACCCAAAGCGTCCCTACCAGACACCTGAAACTCTTCCTGGGCAGGGCGGGGCAGTGAACAGCTTTGATGTCTCGGCTGATAGACGAGGATTGCAGAAGACACGCCTCAGCCCTGTACTGAGCACACAGAGTGGGGAGGGGTCCGGCAAAAGGAGGCGGAGTCTCAGAAAAAAAAATTACACAACATGCGGGCCCCCTTTGCAAGGCTCAACAGCCACACCTAGTGCACACAGAGTGGGAAAATGCCCCGATAGTGAGGTGCAGAACACACATACCTT
>NW_007741914.1:0-930 GCF_000696425.1 Galeopterus variegatus
GGAGGAAATTATAAGGCAAGGGAAGGGGGAAAGGGACTTAATACTTTTGTGCTTTTCCTGTGTGTATTGGTTGTAGCAGCTAATAGCTTCACCCTTCACCTTCTTTGAGCGCATCTAGGACCAGCCCTCTGGCACCTACTCAAATGTTGCAGCAGCAGTGGCCATCTGGGATCTGCTTCTCAGGGGTCTGCTAACCAGTTCCGTGGTGCTCCTGCTTTAACCTTCTAAATCTTGGTGATTCTATCTCATCTATCCCCAGTCTCTAGGACCTACAGATGGGAACTCCCTCCTGAGTTTTTAATATCTGGGTAACTTCAAACACCCATGTTAACCAATTCTCTGTTTAAATACCCTCTGTTCAAAATGCTTAGTGTGGTGTCAATTTTCCAGATGGTTACAGTGTCAGGTACTAAGAAAGATTCCAGTGAACCCTCAAAGGTGGTATTATGGAATTGTTATAGATATGTCCTTGACCTTGAACTTAAAGCTAAGGTCTTCCCCAGTAGAAAATGGGTACTGATATGCACATGGCATGCAGTATTTAAATTATCCCCTATGGGCCGGCCCGGTAGCGCACTGGAGAGTGCGCCGCTTGGGAGCACAGAGACCCTCCTGCCGAGGGTTCGGATCCCATGTGGAGACCGGTTCCCGCTCACTAGTTGAGCGCGATGCGGGCGCAACACCAAGGGTTGTGATCCTGTTGCCGGTCCACGGTACGGGCGCGACACCAAGGGTTGCGATCCCGTTACCAGTCAGTAAAAAAAAAGACAAAAAAAAATGGAAAAAAATAAAAAATAAATAAAAATAAATTATCCCCTGTGATTGCTTGGGATAAAATGAGTATGGAAATAAGTACCTGGTGGGGGGGGGCAGTTGCTACAGTTGACAGACATGGTGGTAATGATAACTATGATGACTGTGGGGTACAAT